>NC_143551.1:99082500-99382500 GCF_054136105.1 Typopeltis vanoorti | reverse complement strand
GATACAGTCCAGGAGTAATGGGATGCGAGGATTTAAGCTTTCTTTTTAGTTCTTCAGGCCAAGTATTCATACTGTGGATCAGAAAGTTTGTCTCATTATGGTTCTTCATGTTAGGATCTTTGTTGAGAATTTTGTACGTGGAACTGCCTGATAGTAAGTCATTTATCTTCTTGAAATAGTCTTTTGAGTTTAGGATCACGGCGGCATTCCCCTTGTCCGTTTTAGTTACTATTATTTCTTTGTTCTTCCTCAAGTTCCGAATAGCTTTCCTATCATATGGAGTGGTATTAAGTTTTGGTTGTTTTGCTGTTGCTAGGATAATTGTGCTTTGGAATCTAATATCGTTGGCTACAGCTTGTGGTAGCAGGTAGAGACTTATTTCAATTCCACACATAAAGTCCATTTTAGGAATGTAATTTGGAGTGATTGAAAAGTTAAAACCTTTCTTTAGGATATCTGATTCATGTTTGGAAAGGTGGTGATTCGACATGTTGAAAATCACTTTGTTATCTGGGAGGTGTTTGTGTCTGCTATTTTTCCTTATAAAGTTCTTCAAATTTTCTAATTTGTTTGACTTTATTTAACCGGAAAGTTTTTTCGTAGCTCTGTTCTATCATGTGGTCTATATTATTCCAGGTTGTGTAATCTAGACTATTAGAAATGTCATCAAAATAGTTGCGGCAATTAACATCACTTATATTCAATTTGTACCTGATGTGTTGGATTCTTTCTCTGAGTAGTGCCAATGAAGTCCTTTCATAAATTCTTTTGGCTTGTATGGATTGAATATGTTCTTTGATGATAAGGAATTTAGAGATGACAGAGAAATTTCATCATATGGCAGGACAACATGGAAAAACCTACATATGTTTATCAATAGAATCAACTCACTCCACAATAAAATCAAATTTACTCTAGAAGTAGAAAACAATGAACAACTACACTTCTTGGACATACTAGTTAAATGACAAGGTAACAATTTCAAACTGTCCATTTACAAAAAATCTACGGCCACTGGACGATATCTACATTACTCTTCAAACCATCATAGGTCACATAAACAGAGCATCATCCACATGTTGAGAAATCGAGTCAGAAACTTTATTTCCGACAATGAAGAAGTTCAGACAGAACTGTCCCAAATCGCTATAACACTATCGCAAAATGATTATCCTCGAAACATCATCAACAAATTTCTATACAAACGATAACCAACAAGAAAGAACAGTCTCCCAGCAAATTTCAACAGCAGTCATCCCCTTTATGAGTTCAATTTCCACCAAAATTGCGAGATTGTTAAAAGCCCATAACATGAGGTTTGTATTTAAACTTACTACTAGCATCAGACAGGTTCTAAGATCTCCTGAGGACAGTGTTCCATTTTATAAATATCCAAGTGTGTATAATATTCCATGCACGTGCAGTCTTTCCTACATTGGACAAACTTCGAGAAGCCTGGAAATAAGACAGAAAGATCATGTTGGCAATGTAAATCATAACAGAACGATCACCTCCGATTTAGCACATCACTTTTCAACTTCGAACCACACTATAGACTGAGATAACAGCTCTATGCCCTACGTAGATAATGATTACAGACATCAATTATTCAAAGAAGCAGCAGTAGTGCTACGTACAAGCAGCAACCTAAACAGAAATCAAAGGGCCATATTGAACGGTACTTGGAAAAATCTAACTCTCTCAGTTCAACAGAACTACAGTATGGGAATAATCATATTACGCGTTTGCATGTAACACATGTTCATGATACTTAGTAGAAAGTCACAATTCATACAGACATGTCACGCGAATGTGTTACCTTAACTACCTAACAGGTACTAATGTTTTTTGTATTCTTAAACCTTTTTTTGCATTTACCATTTTTTTGTACTGTACAAGCCTGGAGAAAGCTAGAAAGAAGCCTACCGGTTTCACTACAGTTACTAGTGAAACCGGTAGGCAATATTGTATGAACATATGCATGAATGTTCGTACAATACGTAGAATTAAATATCTATAGTCAGTTTATCAATAAGTCTTATATTTTTTTTAACATTTTAAGACCAAAAATATGTATAATTTAAAAATATCAAAGGTGTTGGAAGGGTGATGAGAATGTAGTATTCTGGTGGGTAGATGGACTATTTGTGTTACATCAATGCTAATGGGAATTTTTTTGATGAGTTTAATTAGAGAAGGGAACTAATTTCATTTTTGAAAATGGAAGTCCTTAAGGATTGCAGAAAAATCAAGCTTTAGGGTAGATAATCTAAGAGGTTGGAGTACAGTAAAACCCCAAAGTTACACGGTAGGTGGGACCAACAAAAAGCACGTAAGTCGAATTTGCGTAACTCTGGGTATAATTTTGCATGTAATTTATATATACAAACATACAACTGGGACCAAAGGTTTACAAAAACACCTATATTTTTTAAGAAATATAATTGTAGTTTAAAGAAAGTTATTTCAATGTCGATGGTTTCATAAAATTTAATAGATTCATCTGATGGCATAATGTCTTTTTCTTTTCACGCAAAATTTCTTCATAGCAAGCTAATGATTTTTTTATTCCTTGCCTTGTGGCTACAATTCATTCTTCGTTAGAATCTATGTCCTCCAAAATCTGTAAACCTTTCTTTTATGATTGTTCTTACTGTAGATTCCTGTAGATCGAACTTCTTTGCTAGCTCACAAATTTTCATTCTGCCTTAAAAATTCTTAATAATGTTGAGTTTTGTTTCAAAAGTCAGTGTTTTTCTTTTCTTGCTAGCAGTAGAAGAATTGGACTTGCTTCTTTTGGATGACATTATTTTTTCTGTGATAAAATTTTTATCAAGAACATAACATTAAACAATCACAAGGTTCTTGTTGAGAGGTTTGTACGCTGGTTAAACATGAAAACTAATATTTAAGGAATTGACAGCATATACTAGAAATATAAATTAAATAAACTTTAATATATACTTTCCGATATTTCGGGAAACATCACGTTGCCATCTTCTTGGGAACTTAATAGAAAGACACGTGCACACAAGTACTACATAACAGCAAATGAGAACTGAAGCTAGGAAGCTAACGTTTTCCTAAAGTCCTGATGGTGCCCCCTGGCGGGCTATATTGGTGGTTCTTGGCCTTTGGGCTGAAGTTCTTCTGATAAATGTTTCCCAAATTTGGGGCAGTCTCATGCATCCAAATTTGTTGAGGTTTGGCATGTTCCTAAGGGCTGAGGCTGATTCCTGATTCAAGTATGAAAGACTATTCATGTTCCTAAGGGCTGAGGCTGATTCCTGATTCAAGTATGAAAGACTATTCATGGAATCAGCCTCAGCCCTTAGGAACATGCCAAACCTCAACAAATTTGGATGCATGAGACTGCCCCAAATTTGGGAAACATTTATCAGAAGAACTTCAGCCCAAAGGCCAAGAACCACCAATATAGCCTGCCAGGGGGCACCATCAGGACTTTAGGAAAACGTTAGCTTCCTAGCTTCAGTTCTCATTTGCTGTTATGTAGTACTTGTGTGCATGTGTCTTTGTATTAAGTTCCCAAGAAGATGGCAACGTGACGTTTGCCGAAATATCGGAAAGTATATATTAAAGTTTATTTAATTTATATTTCTAGTATACGCTGTCAATTCCTTAAATATTAGTTTTCAATCACAAGGTTGTAGACTATAAAAATTGTGTATGAATGGAGACCGCGCAAAACACATTAGTGCTTGTTCACAGCATGTGCGACATTGGCGAATGTGGCCAGCGCCTGAAAGATATGACTAGTGGTGAGGTATGAAGCGGGGTGGGAATATGTACATATAAGAAACCGCATAACTCCAGATTCGGGTAAGTCGGGGTATGACTGTATAACAAAGTACTGCAAAGAAATTTTGAGGCAAAGCAGATCAAACAGGAGAGACTCTAAAATTAGTTTTCTCAGTTACAGGATCTTAGATCTGATGAATGCACAAGTTTCACCCTTGTGATAGAAGGAAATGTGTGAGTATTGTTTGGACAGGGGTCATCAGCTGAGACTAAATTAGGAATAAGAGGAGAACTTCCATACATCCTATACAGAAACCCCCAGAAACTTGGGGTTTCTGACCCAGTGTCCAATCTCACTGTCCATTACTAGGTATTCGAATATTTGAATGCAGGAATAAGAAGGATGGTCTGCAGTTTGGGACTGACCAAACTGACTGTATTCTAAATTGGGTGAAACTACATGTACATTATGATGTTACAATATAATTAGATATTATATCTGATAATGCATTGCCATTTAGACAAGTTCCCCCCCCCTGATTTTCCTCAGGGAATCAAGGCAAATACTAAAAAACAGCAGCTAGAACGAGGTCAGCAACCTTTTTTTTATTAAATCAAAAGAGCCACTTTTGATTTAATAAATAAATAATCCAAAGAGTGGCACCTCAGCTGAAGGGGCAGGTGTTAAGAAATAGGATAGAGAGGGAAGGTGCTTTATTAAAAGAATTTTTTTTTCAAAATATTATTTATTAATATTGAACAAAATGTAACAAACATCCAATTAGATATGAATTAATGTGACTTTTGCTGCTGAACTTTTTGAATGAGTCTCTCAACATCAGGTGAGTATGCCGTAATCTTCATTTCTAAACATGATGAGAGACTTGCATTGTTCTGACCTCTCTTGATGAGTCCCTGAAGGTCTCTCTTAATAACAATAATAAAAGGCACTAAAACAAGAGTGCCCCTTATAGGAGTGCTTACCAATTTTTCCAAAATCTTAACAACTACAGAATATAAACTTGCCATTAATTTGATACCTCCATTCTACCACCACTCTTATGCAACTGCCAATTGGACTATGATTTATTTTTAATATTGTTCATGTTTGAAAATATTTGCTCAAAGAAATATGCTGAACCAAAAACAGAAGTTCAAATGCAAATATTTTAAATTTATATACATGTCCAGTCAATCTACCCCATACATGAATATTATTTTGTTCCTGTTTTCAACTATTTTATGCCTGCCACTACTGCAACTATTAACCTTCGACACCTTGCAATATGTGTGTGTGCTCTTCTCACGATGCACAGGCAAACTAATTTTGAGATGTGTTTGTGGTATGCACTTGTTGCACATATAGGCTGAAAGTTAAAGAACTGCGGTTACATGTTCAAAGAGTTGCATGTTGCTGACTCCTGTACTGGAACAATGTCAACCTCACAGAAATGATGGGATTAAAAATGGGAGATGACCCTGGAGAAGGCACAGTGGCATATATAACAACAACGATATCAGGACTGAGAAATTTTATTTATGGGGATAGACAGAGCATATAACTGGCACAGTTTGTAGATAGAAATGAAGGGGTGACAGAATTAAGAGATCCAAGCTGTTGGGAGGAATTTATCCAATTGACAATGGAGAGAATTTTTGTATAGTAGGATAAGGGGAAGGAAGAACAAGGAACCACTTCTGAAAGTTGCAAAAAAAGAAATAGTGAGTACATGGAGGAGAAGTAGCTTTTTTGCATAGAGAGTGGTTAAATTCTGGAATGTATTACCTGAAACAGTCAGAATGCAGACAGTATAAATGAGCTTAAAGAATGATGGATCTCTTGTGATGAGTTTTCTGACTTCATGGAAGTCCTGAGTAATAATAATAATATTTAAACTATGTAAGTTTGAATGCTGAATATACTTAAGCATAGTTAAAATTTCAGTAACAGTTTAAAAAATTCTAATGAATCACTGAGACCATAATAATAGAATAATTAAGGACTTTATACTAGTTTAAAGGCTGATAGCTGTAGTTTGGATAGATTATCATGCAAAATGGAGAATTAATTATATGTACCTTGCCTTATTTCAACATATGTGCTCATTTTTTCAATGTAAATGTAAGAGAATAATAGATGCTGATGCAAATGAAATATATGTAAGAATTTTGAAACAAAATGTTTTGGGAATATTACAAAAGTATAACATCCTTACCATAAGCATATCATTGAAAAGAAACACTTCTCTTTGATGAACACCAGGTCTCTCTTTTTTATTTACATCATATACTTCATAGAGACGACAGTAACATACTAACCGTCTGTGAGGTAGAGCAAGATTCTACAAAAAAATAAATCAAGTAAGAGAAAGTTTATGTATTTTGCTGATGGCATTAACTTCACAACATAAGACAATTTATGTTCAGAAATTTCTAACAATGAAATTATATAAAAAATTACTATTCTTACATAATTTTGAAATTTTAGATAAAAGCAAATAAAAAGTCTATTTTGAAGATGGATTAAAAAAAAATTTTTTTTTTTTAATCCATCTAATTGTAGAAAAAGTCCTCTACAATTGTTTTCACAACAGTAAAAGTCTTCTGGTAAGTAGGACATTTTATATAATATTTCCATTATAACTAGTAAGTCTGATTTTAAAAGCCTTATTTTTTGAATAACTAGAGAATTTGGTTTAAATATTAATATGATACAAGGTCAGCATTCTTAAATGATTATCATCATCAAATTCTTGATATGTACCCTTAGTGGGTGTACAAGATCATTATAATAGTACTACATGAAAAAGTTACACCATTACTAACTTCCAATCAACAATTTTTCCTCCAAATAATCTGTTATCTTTCAAGTTTCCAATATTATCAGATCTTATGTTTCTGTCTTTCAAGGCTATTTTTACTGTATCAGTCCATCTACATCTTGGTCTTCCTCTGGGTCTTTTCCCCTGCCAACCTGGTAAAGAATATTTGTTTTGCCAACTTTCCTCTCCCATTCTATTTAAGTGACCATACCACCTGAGATTAGCTCTACTAACACATTCCTGAATGTTAACAATGGCAAGTTCTTTCCTAATATCCTCATTTTTAATTTGATACTGCCACTGATGCCATCTGTTCACTCTCCTAATGTTTCTCAGAACTCTGATATCTGTGGTCTCCAGTCCTTGATCAAGCGTTTTTTTTTATTATTCTATTTTATTTCTTTTTTTAATTTATAACTGAAAAATTATTATAACTGTAAAATAAAAATAATAAAAAAAAAAAACTGGTGTTGCCAGCATTTTGTTGGTGAATGAGTTGAATTAAAGAAATAGTAGTAGTACAATAAATATTGTGTGAACAATGGTCAGTATAGGCATTGCATAATGAGAATTTGATTTAATGGAGATGCCTGAGAAAATAATAATTATTATTATTATTGCTATCCTAAGACCCCCCCCCCCCATACAGTCAAAGACTCATCTAGGAGGTCCTTTTGTCATATGTCATACACAGCTCATCATGCCGAGCCTTCAAATTCTCTGCAGACACCACCCTCTCAGGCAAGGCATTCCAATCATTCACAACTATGCATGCAAAAAACCTTCTTCTCACTCCCCTGCTCACACCTTCCAGGGATGACCTCTGGTTCTCCCCTGATCTCCTGCCATTTTCTGTAAAACCTCTTCAACACTGATCCTATAACAACCCCTTACTAACTTGTAAGGGGTTGTTATAGGAACACTGATGGAACTGAGACATTGCTCACATACAGAACTTGCTGGTATCTTTAAGAAAGCCTATCTTCAATTCATCTAATCAATCTATTATATAATCCCTCTTCTGCAGCTTCACCAAAATCAAATGTTTCTATCATATCACCCCTCTTCCTCCTATCCACTAGACTCTGTAAATTGCATCTTTTCAACCTTTCTTCATATTAGACATTCCAAGATCAGAAACTACTTTAGTCAGTCACTTCTGAACCCTTTCCAACATCTCTTCATCCTTTTGAAAACCAGGTGACCAAATGTGTGCACAGTAGTCCATGTATGGCCTAATCAGAGCCTTATACAATGAAACAAGAATCTCCTTACTTCTATAAGTCAGTGTCCTCCTCATCATTCCCAAAATTTGTTGTGTTGTCCTCACAATTTTGGCAGTGTGTCCCATAAATTTCAGATTCTTATCCACTATCACCCCAAAATCTCTTATTTCCTCCTCCATCAATATATTCCCACCAAGATTAAATTCTACATCCCATCTTTGTTTCCCAATAATAATAAAATACAAAAGTTGCCATCTGGTTTTGTTATATATGGGAACATGTTGTAACTACATATTGTTTAGCATGTAGTTGAAGTATTTAAAACTAGTTTCATCGCTCATCCTGTAAAGTAACACCAATAAGTGTCGAAAAACACATAAACATCAGTGGAGAATTATTTGAAGTTTTGAGATGATGTGACAGTGATGATCTTCAGTGTCTTTTATTATTATTATTATTATTATTTTAGTAACCTCCATGGAGTCAACAGACTCATCATGGGAGGCCTACTCAACCAGCAGTCTATGTTGTCTATGATGATGAACTTTGAAGTTTACACTCAGTGCATTCACAAAGCACTCCACTCACCAACTCTCCATGTAAAAAATCTACTCCTCATACCTCTCTTCACCACATCTTTGTACAACTTCCAGGAATGGCCTCTTATTCTTCTAAGCTTACTGCCCACTCTTTTTATAATTCCTTCTGTATTAATCTGGTAGAATTCCTTAACTAACTTGAAGGTCTCTATCATATCTCCTCTTTACCTCCAATCCACCAAACTCTGTAATCTATATTCCCTCAACTGCTCTATATAACAAATACTCCAGAGTCCATCTGTGGTTGGACAATGCATTATATAGAGGAACCACTACCTCCTTATCTCTACATGTTAATGTACTCTTCATCATAGAAACAATATCATATACAGTCTTTGCAACACTTGCAATGTGCCCTCAGAACTTTAGCTAACTGTCTACCATCACCCCCAAGATCCCAAATGTCATTCACTTCATGAAGTATAGCTACACCAATACAGTAAGTAGTCTTATATCTCTGTACCCCATTTATTAATATTAAAACTATAATCCAACTTATCTGTCCAAGCTAAAAGTCTATTCAAATCTTCCTGTCGAGAATTAACATCAGTAATACTCCTAATAATTCTACCCAACTTTGCATCATCAACAAACATTTGAAGATCCCCAGTCAATCCACATGAAATATCATTGCCAAATAAGTTAAACAGTAGGGGCTCAAGAACAGAACCCTGAGCCATGCCACTGATCACCTTCATTTTCTGAGACATTGCTCCATCATACAGAACTTGCTGGTATCTTTAAGAAAGCCTATCTTCAATTCATCTATTATATAATCCTATCTTCTGCAGCTTCACCACTCTGTCATGTGGTAATCTAATAAAATGCCTTTGCAAAGTCCAAGAAAATCATCCTCCTTATCCAATATATGAATCTTCCTTATCCAATGCATTCATCATCTTATCATAAATGTAAGCACATTGCTAAAGCAAGAGCTGTCCTTCACAAACTCATGCTAACCATCATAGAAAATCTTATGTCCATCAGCCCAGTCCTGTATTCTATTTCTAACCAATGTCTTTAATACCTTGACCACAACTGCAGATATACAGACTGGTCTATAATTGGAAACTTCTGTTCTAGAACAACGGTTGTAGAAAAGTACTATTTTGCCTTCTTTCCACTCCTTAATAACCTTCCCCACTGTAAGACTTTCATTAAATAACCAAAGATCAAGGGCATAACTAACTCTTTTGCACATTCTTTAAAAATATGTGGTGATATGTCATACATTCTCACATTCTTCTTAGCATCTAATCAAAGCAACACTTGCTACACCTCTGATTCTTTCACCTTTAATGCTCCTAATTTTTGCCTCCCTTCTACATGTTGCACAGCATCATCATACTACTATGATATATACTGATGAAGCATTCATTAAATAATCCCAGTATACCATTTGCTATATCACTTGCTCTGCTACCATAACTATTCACCAGCGTCATCCTACCATAATTATTTTCCCTCTTGCATATTCATATTCAAAAGGATAAAATCCTTTCCAAAAAAATTCACTTGGATTAGCTTTCACCTGACTAGCAAATCTCCTCTCATATCTCTTTTTTCTTTTTTAACCATGCTTGTCACTTTTCTGTCCTGCAGTTTATATTCTTCATGCATCTGTTCACTACAAGCACTTTTGTACCTCCTCCATAACAACTTCTTTTGTAACACTGCACACTTGCTTGATTTCATTGTTCATCTATCTCATTCCTACTCTATTCGTTTAACTCTTGGTATGCAGTTATGCACTGCTTGTGTTAGATACGTACTTCCTTATCATTTCCCATTTTTTGTATATAATTTATCAATCCAATGTACTGATGTTTGGTCTCCAGAAAAGACACTTATATTCAGTTAAATATTATTAATGTTACTTTAATAATATTTAACATAAAAAAATTCAATCTTCACACGAGTAGATAACTTTTTTCGTTCAGTGTGAGATCAGTATGCTTAATGAGGATATGAAGTGGTTTAAAAAAGTACTAGGTTTGGTCTCTACAGCAAAGAAACTGGATTATCTAATCCTTAGTTCATTAATGTTACTAAATGATACATTTAGTAACATGATAGCTGTACAGTCTTTTGGGGATAGAACGGACATACACACATTATGTTGTTTCTTTATTGAAGTGATATGCATACATTTTGAATCCATTATGAGAAACTCATTCAACTGAAAAACTAGCCTATGCAAACTAATTTTTTAATAATTTAATATAATTAGAGGAGAGATAAATAAGTCTTTATTACTTACTGGTTTTTTACCTACAATAGTTTGCTGGACTTTGAAAACCTGAGTGACATGATCAGATCCTGGTTTAAATTCATTTGATTTTATCCTTTCATAAATACCAACCAACATACTCCTATCTAGATCATGTCCATCATCAATACCTGAAACAGAGTAATTCTATTATTTATCAAAATCAGGAAGAAGGAAAGGAATCTTATAAATCGACAAAATATTAATGAAATAAAATTTTCAGAATGGAAATGAAGATTGTTTTATGTTAAATTATATAAGCAGAACAAAGATTTCAAAATATGTTCTGTAGCAAAAAAAGTAGCAACATCAATTCCCTAATAAATACCCCCATGAGGTATATAGGAGTATTATGATATTACTGTCCGCACGGTTAGCCTAGTGGCTATGTGCTTCGCAACCATATGCCTGGGGAAGAAGTGTCCTAGGTTTGATTCCCGTCAACAATGCGAGGAGCTTAAGGATCTTCCTCAGCCATAGCCAAGTTAGCCGGTCTTGGGCACGGACAACAGTTTTTTCTGCCAATTTATCTGGGGTTTTTCATCCCGCAAGCAGGCAAACCGGTACAGTGAACACACGGATTACAGTCAGGAATACTGACCCAGCCATAGGTCTGATTCGTCAGCTATGCCGGTTCCGGAGCCTGGATAAAATTTGGGGGGACTGAGATGGTGCTGTACCTCCCCGTAAAGGGGACTCAAGGCCCTGTATCATCATATGATTATTATTATATTGCTACATGGAAAGTTTACAACAGTATTATTAATTTCTTATCAACAATTTTCCTCCAAATTAGTCTTATCTGGCAAGACTAATATTGTCAGATCTTAGAAGGCACTTCTAATTACATCACTCCAACTAGATCTTGGTCTTCTTTTGGGTTGTTTATTTTTTTATATCTGATCAAACACCTGCTGTGCTAACATGACTGCCTCTTTAACTTTGAGTTCACCATGGTTTTCTGATTTTTCTGTCCTTGCAGATAACTTTCCATGGCTCTCTGGCTGAATCAGTTAACATTTTCTTCAGAGAGTGTAATGCCTGAGTCTTCAAACATTTGATTCTTGTTTTCAAACTCTTTCATTTTTAATTGAATATTTGAGTCTGCAGTTCATCTGTGAAACCTGCTTGACTGATTTCTTAACATATTTTTATTTTCAGTATGATAACTCTTTTTATCCTTCTCAAAACTAAATGGCCTCTCTTCCTGTGTTAAATCCCCTGTGTGCTCTTGTATCCTGAACAGTGAAGATATCTCTATAAACAGTAACACGGTTAATAAGACTTTTCTTCTCTCTCTCTTTTTCTCTCCATATGAATTTGTTCATATTTTGTGTTGAAACATAGCATTAGTAATGACCTCCTAAACAGAAATCCTATAAGTACATAGCATTGTTCTCCCCCCCCCTCTAATGTTTTTGGGAACATTTCAATATGTCTGGTATGCTGCTTAGATCTCCAACAAGAGTAACTTTTCCTTTTTTATGTCATGTCTTTTCTAATGATTTGAAAAAAATAAAAAATAAAAATCTGCCCAATCCCTCATTTATTTTCATGATTATTTACATCATTCTACTTGAAACTATCTATCAAAGTTATCTTTGTGTATGGTATTATTGAATCAGTGTCCTCCTGGTCATTACTATCTGAATATAGCATTGTATATTTGCTATTTAGAAGAATCTTGCCTGTTTTTGCCTCTTTGTTTTGATAACACTAATTATGTCAATGTGGCACTTCTTTATTTCTTCTGCCAGTTCCACTTCTTTTTTTTTTAAAATGCTTTTCATGTTGATAGTTTCTGTCTTGAATTCTGCTAATGTTGAGTTTACTTTGTTGTAGTTTACTTTTCATTGTTCAACCTGTGGGTCTCTGATGAAAACAGCTGGGACTTAAACTGGGAAAATTTCATTGTGTTGTACCATCATTGTTATTTAATTTAAGTGAATACATAATACATTTTGGTTGGCTAAATTGTTAGCCCATCCTGGTTTGTTCAGTGTACCCTGAGTAAGTAAGAAT
Organism: Typopeltis vanoorti; assembly: GCF_054136105.1. Classification (NCBI taxonomy): domain Eukaryota; kingdom Metazoa; phylum Arthropoda; class Arachnida; order Uropygi; family Thelyphonidae; genus Typopeltis; species Typopeltis vanoorti. Next base: position 99,369,803 of record NC_143551.1, on the reverse strand, counting down.
TAGTGATTTTCTTAGAAAGCTATCTGGAATGCTCCTCCCAGTTATCTAGCTCTAACTCTTAGGCTACTAGTAAGAAAGTAAATAATTTATAAACAAAATATCATCCCATTAGCCCACATAAAAAAAAAAAAAAGTCTAGTGCATACCATGATATGATTTTCAACCAAGTATAAGATGTAATTTTGAAATTACATGAATTTTGCCATTGGATGTTGTGAGTGCAAGCAGTGTGAATGAATTCAAGAATAGGTATGATTCCTGGTGTGGTTAGTATGTAGCCTGCCTCGATGAGTCCATAACTCCCAGGAGGTCTCTTTTAATAATAATAATAAATAAGTTTCATTACCTGTGAAATTCCTTCGCTACTGCTTATTGAAAACTGAAGCGACTTAAAAACTATGTTGGGATTTCAGAACTACATCAGACCTCACAGAGAGGATTTAACGTCTCATTTCAATCTGAAAACCAGCTAATAGATAGTAATACTTGGGAACTTAAGGATAATGTTTTAGGCATTTTTACAGGTAAGTTTGCAAATAATCTTGCCAGATGCCCCTAAAAGGAGTAACAGTATATAAGACAGCACTAGTGAAGCTGCAATTTGTAGAGGAGTTGGATGAAATTATCTATGTACGCCCTCTGTCCAAAAAGAAACCGAACTTTTCGAAAATAGAAGAAACTATTGGCACCACTTGTATCTTTTTGTTGTTGAAAGCAGCAACCTTCATTAGTGCTATGTCAACTGTTTATGACATTTGCTTCATTAGAAGCAGAGTTATAGTGCCAAGAGTGGCAGTGTGTTTTCACGAACAGTCGGGAAAATGAGTTTGTTTCAAACAGAGAGCTGCGATTGACTTTTGTGTTAAACTTGGTAAAAGTTTAACCAAAACACATCAAATGCTTCAAAAAACATACGGTGATGAATGCTTATCAAGTTTACGAGTGGTTTAAGCGATTTCAAAGTGGTCGTGAGACGCTTGAGGATGATGAAAAGCCGGACCGTCCAAAAACTGGACTGAGTGAAGTTAACATCCAAAAAGTGCATGATTTCATCAAAGAAAACCCGAAATTGTCCGTGAAATTGATTGAAGATGAATTGGGGATTCCAAAATCAACTGTGCACAACATTTTGACCGAGAGTTTGGGCCTTTGTAAATTGAATTCGAATTGAACACTGCAAGGACCTCATTAAAACCACTCGTAAGGACTCAAACTTCCTTGAAACGATTGTTACTGGTGATGAAACATGATGTTTTGAGTATGAGCCTGAAACAAAGTGCCAGAGTGCTGAGTGGAGACCACCAGAAGAGGGACACTGAAAAAACGTCTCTTGGAGAAGTCAAAAGTAAAGACGATGCTGATTTGTTTCTATGATTCCAAGGGCATTATCCACAAAGAATTCATTCCGCCTGGCCAAACGGTCAATGGAGAGTTTTCTCTTAAAATTTTGAAGCGATTCATAGTGAGACTTCATTGCGTACAGCATGAATATCGTGATGCAGGCAGCTAGTCACTTTTGCATGATAATGCACCATCTCATCGTTCAAACATTGAGACAGTTTTTGAGCAAAAACTAAGTTTGTGGGTTGGATCACACAGATGCCGTATTCACCTGGTTTAGCACCCTGTGCCTTCTTTCTCTTCCCCCGATTACATTTGTCGATGAAAGGAAAGTGATACGACACCATTGAAAACTTTCAAGCGGCAGTAACCATGACCCTCAACAGTATCCCAAAAACTGATATAAAAAATTCATTTAACAAATTAATTGACCGTGCCAAATGCTTATTGAAGCTGCAGGAGAGTATATTGATTGAAATAAATGATTTGAATAATTATAACTGGACTGTGTTTTATTTTCTATCAAAAGTTCGGGGTTTTTTTTGGACAGAGGGTGTATATATATTAGTTTTGCCAGAAAGTAAATGCTTGCATTTACTTTCTGGCAAAAACTGCCTCCAATGTAAAACTCTTGTTTTGCATCACCATTTTATACTCTCTTCACTGGTATTTATCCTGAAGTTAGGAAATTAGCCTTACAGTGTACTATATGGCTCAAATTTCTTTTCAGCAATTATTAAATACATCCTCACCTATCATCCAAACCTATCAGATTTGGAGGGTGAGGAAACTTCTACTCTGAGACAATTATAGTTTCAAGGATAAAACTCAAAGTATTGTGTATGTTTTTCTGACACTTTTTAATGAGATCTTTATCTACACAAGTAACAAAATGTACACCGGTTGCAGCTTGTACATAAGCGCTGCAACACTACAATACCCCTAAGGAAAAAACGAAAAAATTAAAATTTAACACAAACAAAATTTAATTTTGTTTGTGTTTATAAATAATAATAATGCTTACAACATTATATAAATGCAATACAGTGTTAAAGGTTATAGCTTGTTTCGACATTGACTGAATAGTTAATAATTGGAATTGTCCGATTAACACTTTAGATTACGAAACAAATGCACTGCAATCTAACGCAGTCTGAATTATCACATTCGGTCAGTTCTGGCTAGACTTGCCGATATTTGTTTGCACTTGTCACTGCACGTAACAAGTGAGTCCGACACTGCTCAATGAGCAGTGTCGCTACAGATAAATTGTACTTGCACGCGTTATTTCTGCGAGATATGAAACTTTTATTATTGGTGTGTGTTCGTGGTGAGGGTGAAATATTTTTGGTAAATCTTATTTTATTCTGTTAAAATAACATATAATTATTTATTTATTATAAATACAAGGCTGAATTATGATGAGTGTCACTGTTGAAAATATGAAAAGAATTATATTTTCTCAATTATCGTTACATTGAAACTGACATGAAACTGACACTGCTCAACGAGCAGTGTAGCTACAAATATATTGTATGCTTGCGTGTGTTATTTCTGTGTACAAAACTTTTCTTATTGGTGTGTTCATGGTGAGAGTGAAATATTTTTAATAAAGCAATTTTTTAATATGTAAATTAACTTATTAATAAATTGATTACTGATTAGAAAAAAATGAATAATTTTTCTTATTTTGTTTATGCAGCACCCCCACTTAAAATTTTCACCAGCCACTACTGATGTACACTGAAAATATTTCCTACCTCTCAGATTTTTGATGAAATCTTCCTGTTTCATCCTCTTATCTGCTTTCATGTTTGGTGTATGCAGATCTGTATTGAGCATAATTATAGCAAAAGCCAAAACAAAAACTGTATCTGGACTTTGAAACTTGGAAACAATATCTCTATTACATTCAATATACCTATGGCTAAAAACTTCAACGAGACGTTCAATTTTTTGAGCTTCGCCCTTGTGGGAAAAAAAAAAGATTAATGTTAATGTTTTCATAATAAAAGAAATTTTATTTAATAAATATTTTAATAATGTTTTATAGTCCTGTACTCTATTATATGCAAAGAATAAATACATAAATTGAAAATTATCAATGTTTATTATTTTTTATATTTTTACATCTATCTTTCATAACATTATGTGGCTCAACAAACAGACAAAAAAAAAATCACCTACTAATTTGGCCTGATATTTATTAACATGAGGATGCACTGAAAAGTAACACCTCCAAATTTTTTCAAGTAATGGGAATACTATTTCACTGAAACAAAATAATGCTTACTTTCCTTGAAAATTATTTTTCAATATAATCATTTTTGTGGTTTGCATATGCTGATAATTAAGTAGCATCATAAGTCTTCCATGTTAAGACTGAGAACTATGATGACAAAGTCACATCTTCACTATTGTCTTGATTCCATCTGTTACAAGTGATGGAGTTCCTTAAGTTTTAGGAAAAGATGGAAGTAAGGCAGAGCCAAATCCGAACTGTATAACGGGGGATTCAAGACAATAAAAAACAAGTTGGTGAATTTCTGCAATTAGTTGGGTTCTTTCATGAAATGACACAGTGTTGCATTGGAAGAAAGCTATCAACTGTTAATATGAACTCTAGGCAAGAATTCTGAATGCCCTATTACTTTTAACAGTATAACAGCACAAAGTTAAACGGTAATAATGTCTATACACTTGTTCTAATAAACAACTTTCATTCCCTGATGAATACCAAGCAGTAGAACATTTCTTGCAGATATCGGAAACTATTGTACACATTACATCTACGCTAATATCATATACTACTTCTCTGTCATATTCATAGTTATTATTCAGATCTCTCACACATAACTGTGACAGGCCTCTGATGAGTGCAAGGGTGTGTTTTGTGGAGAGGTTGTTATCATATTTGTTATATATTATCAGGCTGTTTCATCTGTTCTGAAAGATGAAAAATCTGAATGTTGAAATTGACTAACTGATACACACACGCACAAAGAGAGCCACTTCCATTCACTGGATTGATATTGCTTCTAATTATGTGTGTGTGTGTGTCATGTACACAATATCTGTGGAGTTTCTTTTCAGCCAGTCAGTCAAAGGTGCGAGAAACTTTTTCAATGGTTCTCATGTCCTAGAGGATTTGAATTCAGGTCTTTACAACCAAAGGTCATCATTGCCACTGGTAGAGTTACAGAGAGTTTCTGTATACATAAAAGATGCCCACTTTCCTTTTTGTAAAGAAAATTTCAAGAATATATATATACCAGTGGCATCACATGCCCATTTAGGTTGAGTGTGCTGTCGCATGGCTTATGCAACCCATGGTACAAAATTCACGTCAATTTGACCATATGATTGCATTTTTATTGATGTATGAAAGTTTAAGAGTGCAAGTGATCACTGCTCATCTTTATTGATAAGGTTCTTAATCACTGTCAGGTGCACTCAGGATTTAATCTTGGGTGTGTGTGTGAGGGGGGGGGGGGGGGTGAGCACTCAAGATTTAATCTTGGAGAGGGGGTGAGTTAAGTATATGATTTGAGAATACACACTATGCCTATGACCTATGACTGAGCATCTGAAGTGATCGCCAATATATGATACCCATGATCTCCTTTGGCTCAGCTTGGACAAAGTAGCGCTTGGTCGGACGGAGCAATACTTCGTTCGCCTCATGTTCAACAGTGGCCGTGATTCCCGAGAGCTACAGGGTATTCCCACCTTATGTGACCGCTAATTCATAAGTATATAGAAAATAGAAGACACGACACTATAAATAAAAATAATAATTTTAATTAGGAAAAGATTTTTGGAAAATTTTCTAGTGTTTTTTTCTTTTGGGGGAAGCCAGAGCCCCCCCTTGGGGCCCCTCCCTTGGTGTGCCACTGCTCACTGTCTGGTATTGCACCTCCTCACATCAGAAGGGCTACACAGAGTAGATATGAGTGGAAACGACAACTAAATGATGAATGGCATCCTTTGTATGGACATGTTGCAGTACACATACAGAGGCTAAGATCAAGGAAAAGTTTTATTCACTCAGTGGAACTGTTGGTTGATTCCATAAAAGCTACAAGGTCAACAATGTTAACCGAATGAACTTAAACGAATCTCTTCCTTCCGGCTTACATCTTGACTGGCAAAGATGGAAAACATTGAATAGACTTCGTTCTGGAATGGGCAGATCAAAGCAGAATATGGCCAGGTGGGGCTACACAGACAATGACAGCTGCTTATGTGGCGAAACACAAACCATGGATCATCTTCTGCAATGCTGCTACACAAGAAGATTTAATGCAGTGTAATGAAACAGCTTTAAAGCATGGATGAGTGAAATTTATGTTATTGCTTAATATTTCATGCAAGTGGCATTTTTGTCTTTTAATGTATGCTTTTAATGTCTATTTCTTTAAATGTATGTGCTTAATCATTTATATGTATGCTCTTACATTTTCTGTAGTTCTCACAAAATAAAATAAATAAACTGCTCATCTTAATTAGTCTAATGCAATTAATTGAAAGATAACTTTGAATACTTTATCAATTAATATAATTTTAAATATGGAAAGCATAAAGGTCAAATTGAGCGCTTTCTGTATCCAATGGTTGTATTACAAAACGGCTGTTACACCTTGCATCTTTACATATTTTCTGGAACTGAAAATTTGAAAGTGGATGCTAGGACAAATGTATTTAGTGTTACAATAAATCTGTTCTGTTCGCATGCATGCAGCATAGCCTGCGGGAGCAGAGTATTTTTCCATTAAATGTGCCATTCAAGTTGTCTTACACTAATTGTTCCTAAATATAGTACACGGATGTTAAATATCTGTTTACTGTATTTAGTGATAAACAAAGCTAATTGTTTTTCTTGCCTGTAAAGTATAGCATCTGCTTAGGTTGGAAAGTATTTTAACGGTATAGGGAAATTTTTATTCTAGTCTTCGGAAACAACAGACAGTAAAAATTTATCTATTCCTGAATAAAAACGAATACTTCTGTGCAGTGCTTTTTTTTTTTTTTTTTTTTTGAAAAAAAGGTGCCGGTACTCACCATGAAGATGTTATTACAGCAACTTTCACACTTTTAACATATCCTCCGATATACCCTATCGTCTCTAGATCGCTTCTTGCTTTTGGTATCAACTGCAGAATGACAACCTTGGAGCAGCCATGAGTCCATACATTTGCTAGGGTTGAACTGAGTGAGAGGAGGGTCCTGCTATCGTGATGGAAGTTATCTGCACAAACAGAGATGACCTAGATGAAGTTACTATAAGATTCATCTGAGAGAAACCCCTTTCACATTCACTGGAAGATGTTGCAATTGTGCCCAAAGTGTGCTTCGGAGGAAGTCGTATGTTCGGGACTTTATTTTCTTGAAGATATTCATGGAAACCACGAACTGCTTCTCTTTCATTTAAGCTAAATTTGTGTGCTAACTTTTTAATTTCAGCTTCACCAAATGTCAGATGCTTCCCAGGATTTTCTAACCAATACTCAGAATCTAAAATCTTAGCACATTCAGGCAAATCAGCATCATCTCCTTCAAGCAGACGCTTTCCAACAGCTTCTTTTAGACTTTTATAGAAAGCAGATGAACTTATTGCAGGACTGTTTTTCATTTTTGTGGAGCTCAATCCCTTTGAACTTCATGTTCTTCTGACTTTGAAGAGAAATACTGTAGTATGGACCAGGATTTTCAATTCTTTCTTCAAAAAGTTGAACTGTATTCATTATCTTCTTGCCTGCTTTGTATAAATCAATATTTCTCTCTTGTAAATCTAGACTTTTTTCACTAAGTTCTTGAAGAATATCACACATAAGGCCCAAATCAAGAACAAACTCGCATGACGTTATTTTTCTTAAAAGGCCCTCATAAAGAATGCAATCTGTTTTGCTTCTTCTGCTGTCTTCTTTTGCCTCCAGAAAGTGATGGATGGGGGCTTCAAAATGTTGCCACACTGCAGAAACAGTGCAAAAGCACAATGCAACCCAGTGAGTGCTTAAAATTCTGCCAATTTTAAGAAGTTGAAGTTCTAGAGTCGCTGCACATTCCTGTAGTTCCCTAGCATTCTTAGGTGAAGCGTGATAAGTTACATAAAGTTTGTTCATGAAACTCTTAAAGTGATTCATTCCTGCCACGTTGTTCACTGTGTCACTACAGACAATTCAAGGTAATGGCTAGCACATTGCCAGAAAATAACACTAGGAAGCTTCTCTTCCATTAGCCTCTTTACACCATTATGCACACCAAACAACACAGCTGCACCATCACAAGTTATAGACAATAAATACTCCTTTAAGTAATCTTCAGATAATCCTAAACACTCAAGATGACTAATTAAAGAGTTTAGAATTCCTCTAGCAGTTGCATCTGATAATTCGTTCCCATGTGTTTATCAACGGCAAGACTTCTGACATCACGACACACTTTACAGTCCAACATTTTATTCTTGACATACAGCCACTTATTTCTTTCGCAGAAGTCATTTTTCTGCAAAAGTCCAACATTCGGGGCCAATCATTATCAGAATTTGCTTCTTTTTGACCACGTGGATATTCGGTCTTGGGTTTCGTGATCCTCCTCACCAAGTGTATTTTCGGTGCTAGTTTTCTGTTTTACAGAATCACAAGTAGATTCAACAATTTCTGCTTCTTCAGCCTTCCTTTTTTTTACTCATGTTTCCTGTTTCCAGTTGCATACCAACCTATGAAACAGGAAAGCAGGGAACCAACTTATGAGTAATCAAAAATGAAAATTCAATTTGTGAACACAGTACCATCTACCAGAATATTTATAATACATTTTGCTGTCAATGAATCGCAAATTTTTAAAAACTTAAGAAAAAAAGGTGGCAGTACTGTGTACCACCAGAGGAAAAAAAGCACTGCTTCTGTGTATTATAAGAAGTTCTACAACAAAATACCAGCATATGTGAGATTGATAAGACAGAAGAGCCGCTGACACAAAAAACTAATGAATGTAGGATTCCCAAAAGTGCGGATAATTCCAATAAGGATCGGACATTATGTATCCTATTATTGCAAAGACAGAGCAAAATACACATGGCATGCACAACAAATTTCACGAGATGATTTGCTGCTCCATCAAGCCACATGTATTCCTGCTATGCCTAAATGAATCACCTGATCAACATTATTAGTCTCTCCCTATACTTTTTAACTGAACTACTAAATGTATTAGTGGCTATTTATTATTGGTTAGTTATTTATACTTTGCAAACAAATCTCTTTTCCTCTCCTCTTCCTTTTTTTTTTTTTTTTTTTAATCATCATCATGCATATCAAGGATTCAGGCCTAGCAAGGCCTTTCCGACCTTAGAAGTCATTGTTGAATCGTTTAAGAGGACGTCCTGGTTTTCTTTTTCCTAACGGCTTGTACTTTAAGGCTTGTTTTGGTAATCTTTCTGTTTTCATTCTTTGAACGTATTCCATCCAATTATGTTTATATTTTTTAATTTTTTCTATTACTGGTTCTTGATGTAATTCTTTCATAATTTCTTTGTTTCTTTTGTGATCAAATAGGGTATACTTTTGCAGTTTTTCTCATAAACTTCATTTCTGCTTTTATTAATCTTTGTTTGTCTTTTTGTTTTATTGTCCTTTTGTTTTATTTCGTTTCCATACTTTTTTAATTATGCCATCATAAATTCGCTTATTCATGTCTAGACTTTATAGGATCACACGCTATTTGCTCTACCCAGCAACTTATGGGACACACATATATCACAAATGTTAATTAATCATTGTTGTTTTCTAATAAATCCTAAAACAAACAGATTGTTCTCCCACTCTATGCAGATTTGGTTATAATTAATTGATAAATTAAAGTATTCAAAGTTATCCTGTAATTAATTGCATTGGCCAATTAAGACTAGCACTGATGCACCAGTCTTAAATCTCAAACCTTTCATACAACGATAAAAATGCAATCATACGGTCAAATTGATGTGAATTTTGCAATGCGAGTTGCATAACCCACACGGCAGCACACTCAACTGAAATGGGTATGCAATGCCACCGATAATTATATATATTAAAACTTGTATATCAGTGTCATAAACATGCCAGTTCACACTTCATACATGTAAAACAGATGAAAATGCAAAACAAAAACAGCAACTCATGACAACGTTCAATTGGATTGCTTCATACAATAACCAATCACAGCCACTAACGACCTGTTGGAGGTCCTGAGACAAATAGTGATGAGAGCTTGGTCCACCTTTGCTCGGAGTTGCCTGGTGTTGCACCACCTTACCTCAGTCCTGAAGATATTTTCAGGTGCAAACTTTGTTTGCTTACATTTGGATAAAGGATTAAACTAAATTTATTATACACTAACGACCTCTGGGTGCTACTGTCTTGGTGCATACCCTGCCCTGCCTTCTGGGCCATTTAAAACCACTGGAATGTTTGACATGCTACACCATCTGCACATCTGCTTAAAGGGCTCAAAGGTGTCTGTATTTGTGACTGCACACCGGGGCTATTAATGCAAATGTGATGCAATGTTTACCTGTCGAAAAGTGTCCTCTTCATTAAGCATTAGTATGTTCTGTTTAATTTTAGGAATCACATGAAGCCAGGAAACAATTAAAGGAGTATCTAACAGGAATAAATGCAAAAACATAATATCAATGATATTGCTATTTTATAGATGTGCACCGTACACCTAGTGTTAAGTTCTGAATGAAACTTAAATTAAATTAATTCACATTTCCTACAGACTTAACATGGGCTTGCATTTGGAATCAATTATTGATATATCAGATATACTAAATTCTTGTAATTTACCAAAATATTAACTGAGAATCTTTCATTTATTTATGTTATAATGTAAAGTATTGTAAATTGCTAAATTGTTTGAACTTACTGCTTTTGTGTAAGTACTTATAAATTGCTGGGAGAAAAAGATAATCCGATTAAGTAAAAGTAGCCGGAATCTAAACACGTGCAACAAGTAGTACACGTGCACCCTTTTGGTAAGCAAGCTGCCCCCCCACACACACACATACACTCTGAAGAATATGTTAGGATTCCGTGTGTGGCGCTGAGTACTGGGTGACGTAGGGTGACATGGAAATAGGGGAGGAGAAATCGATGACGTAGGAGTGAATGTGTGGCGCACAATTTAAACAATTTAAAGCTCTTCTACGTGCTGCACAGTCGTGCAGCGCCTAGAAGAGCTCTCTTATGCTCCGGATCTCATGCCTTCTTGCAGTCTTGCTGTTGTGTGTGGAGCCTCCTCGTGGCATCCTCTCATTCCCCGTGGATTCGAGACAACGACTGAGGAACTTTGCTATGGAACTCCCGAAAGTTTACCGGTCAGCCCAGCAGAAGATAATCACCGATGCTTATGGAGATATCATTACGATGTTAAACCAGTTCACCAGAGAACAACGTCTATCTATTTTCGGCAGCAGAGATAAGTACAGCTCGAACCCTTGAAGAATGCCTCAGAAAAAGCAGAATGAATGTGGAGTCGAAAGTAATTGTCCAGACGAGGTATGTGAAGTGGCCAAATAGTTCCCCAGCAGTTGGTAATGTACAGTCTATTTTTTATAAGTAAATATGTATAAGAAGAATGTCTAACTTTAGGAAGGACTCTAGAGATTGTTTCATTTAATAATAGAGTAATAATGAGAATTTTGTGAAAGAAATAGTGCAAGAGCATGTGGAGCCTAGAGATTGTTTCTTTTAGTGATAGAGTAATTATGAGAATTTTGTGAATGAAATAGTGTGAGAGCACATGGAGCTAACTTAGTAATTCAGTTAACAAATGTCCTTAGTATTGAAGAATAAGTTTGATCTATCAAGTTGAATTTGTAAACTATAAATGAAGTTCTTTGTTATGCATGCTATGATAGAGATAGTCGTCGTCACCTGGTAGCATCCTCTAGCAAGAGGGTTGCAGTAGATGAGCAGCTCTTCTCCATTTCTCTCTGTCTGTCACTTCCATCATTCTTAAACCAGTCCATTCCACGATGTCATTGTCACTCTAATAGCATTGAGGGGGGGGGACAAGAAATAAGAAAAGGATAGAAAGAAATAAGAGTAGGGACCATCCTATAGATAATATAACAGATGTATATTACATGAAATAAGGTATGGTCCAGCATCAGGTACCTCGGGTTCGCCACTCCCATACTCACTAAAGTGAGCCCTTGATAGAGATAGAGAATCTGAATAATTAGTGCTCATTTCCTTAGCAATTGTAAAATACCTAATCAGTGTAGAACCATAAAGTGTAAGATGTTTCAATTGAATTAAATGTTTTTACTTCTTAAGTTTAACTGATGACTTGCCTGATTTTCTTCTCTATTGTACTTTCTCATAAAATACGGACCACAGCGGGAGATTAATATATAGAGAGGCTACGACTGCAAAAGTAATTGATAGTAAAAAATAAGATGGTATGCTAAACTGTGTTCTGGTTCCTTGATCCTACACTCTTTGTTAATCTAGGATTCGGGGTGGCGCAGTGAAAAATAAATTTTCCCTGAATCCGAAAAAGGAATTAGAACCAGTGTTGAGACAAAGGAATTGGCATTGACCATTAGTATTCCCTTTGTCCCCCAAACCACTAGCATTGTTCTTATAGGTAAAGATCAGCCAAGAGAAAATATTGAAATTAAGAGAAATAAAGTTTTACTAGGGCACAAACATAAGTGCAATTAAGAATTAAGAGTACAATATATAATTTAAAGTGTTAGTGATAAATTCATTAAGTACAAGCATATCTAGACGAAAATTTTAGAGAACAAAGAAGAAGAATAAGTAAGACTTTACAATAGAATAAGAAAGATTTTACACTAGCACATCTGAAATATTCACCCTTGATATCGTTTTCATCGGTTCTCCAACCAATGAGGAATGGTTCTGAATCCCACTGTGAGCAGGGATATTTGTGAATGTCTTAGCGGTAGAAAAGTACCACCACCCAGTGTGAGATAACCACCACCACTACACTTACTGGAGTCTTTGAGGATTGGGGGGGGATTTCATTTTTGGTTTCTGGAGTAGGATTTCCAGATTGTCTAACCCCTTGCCCACTCATGACTAATGCACAGTAAGTTTACATTTTTTTTTTTTTTTTTTGGTGGGATTCATAAAATATAATTTTCATTAAATTCATTCACTTTAATTAAGAAACATATTTACTGCATTTTAGACAATAGGTAAAATGTAATAAATAATTTGTTCCTGAAATGTCTGAACACAGATTTTTTACTTACAGGCATACGAAAAAATGTCTGGAATTTTCGGAGAGCAACATCCACTTGCATACCTGCCAGATCCAACTCCTGCACAAAGCACCTATATATATATATACACACACAGATATACAGGAGAAATATAAGAAGAAAGAAAAGCAAAAGATCTGTTTAATCAATTTAATGCCATTATAATCAACAATAATTATTACATAATATGTAAGAAAGGAAAATAATAATAATTGAGGAGCAAAAAGATATCCATTATAGCAATAATAGTTCATTATTATTAAATATCTATCTTCAAGAACCATTATAAACTTCACACAATTTCTGTAAACATAAGTAAAAAAAAAAATATTTTTTTCTTGATTAAATAAATAACAGCTGTAATAATTATTCATCATGTTAATGGCACTCATGTTTTTCACAAAACAACTCTCAAATTCATTTAAATTTGAGTGGCTGGACAAATGTGACATAATTTGTTTATAAATTCCATGTACATGCACAATATTTAAGTAGTTGTTGAATGAGTAAGCATTTAAGTTGCGCTTAAAAATATTTAACATACAGCTTACAAGATGTTGCAAATTTTGGACATATCAAATTAAGAGTTTGTAGCTTGTGACTTTTAGTATTGTGAGCATGTCCCCCCCACACACACACATTGAGCCTGAGAATGGAGGCTTGTGCACAAAATGTTTTTCCATGCACACATAGACTGCAAAAGTTAGAGGGAATATTGACCATATCATGGTGGATGACTTCCTCTCTTTGACCTTCACCAATAATCTAGGAAAATCCTGGGAATCTGTTCTTTCATCTGGCCTCTTTCTTATAAATGATCTTCACTCACTGACTAATAAATCTATCCATAGTTTTACTGATAAAAGTACATTCCATTCCTCTTATCCATTTAATAAACTTTGCAGTTAAAAAACATCCCATGTTTCCAGACCTTCCACAACAAGTGCCTTAAACACAGCCTCTTCCTAACTTCATGGCATTCTTCAATGGGATATGGATAAGCTAGTTACTGATCTTTGATGATACATAAATCACCATACAGATCACATTTCTCTTTTTGGACTGATATTTGCTCTAGCCTATCAATTGCTACACAGTGCCTAAATATTCTGACATCCTGTTTTGTTAAAGATACACTACTTTTCAACTGTGCAATGAACTGTATACATATCCCATATGTGTCAAACCTTGGAATAGTGTTTGGGTAGGTGGATGCATCCAACCTTCCTAAAAATTCTAGATACTATCTAGAAGAGGACAGCAACTAATTGATAACCTCTCTTTCCTTTTTTACTAATTCACATTAAATTGTTCAGAAATAGCCTGTTCTGTTTTACATGTTCAATCTAATAGATAAGCCTAGATGTTGGGCATTATTCAGAATTTATTTTAATGGCATTACAACACCAAATGAACGAGATTATATAAAAAAAAGTCTTTGGAGTCCCTGGAGGTGTTACATAATAATAATAATTATTATTATGGCAAGTCTTCTGCAGACTATGCTTTGGACATCCCCTACACACATGATTAGATGGAAGAAAACTAATGTGCTCTACAAAAGTCATTACATGTCAAAAGATTATTTTTAGAATCAGCAATGGCAAAGAAGCATTCTTCTAACTTAACAAGTATGGCTGCATTAATTTGCCAAAACTTTGGGAAACTTATCCTAAAATCTATTCCTGCACAATTGTAACACTTCTTGATGTACATGTAGGTTTCTGTGGTTAAGCAGTTCTGTAGGCAGTTTTCAGTATTGAGACCACATTGTAATATAAGGAGTTCATTAAAAATAAACAAAACTCAACAAGTTTCATGCGTCATAAGACTTACATCATCATGGGTAATAGTACATAAAAGTTTTACACAACAAAAGCCTATTAATGATTGATTACACATATTAGATGTTTTTGATAACTTTACAACTGTTAAATAAAAGTGTCAGGTTCTGTTTCAAGTAGTGCAGTTCTTCATTCCTTATAATTAGTGTGCTAGATATATTGTATGCCCTGTCTCATATCTTTTGCAATGGTGGTGTGAAGCAGCATTTAAAAATCTTCCCGTTGTGGTAGGTTTTCTGTTTACGGAGAAGGATAACCTTTTTTTCTCATTGTTTATCTCAACAAGGATATCAAGGAAAGGTAATTTTTTATACAGTTCTAGTTCAATAGTGAATTTTATATTGGGATGCAAGCTGTTCAGATAATCTTTAAAAGCAATCAGCTCATCCTTCATTCCTGACCAAATGGCAAAAATATCATTGACGTTACATAGCCAAACTTTGTTTTTTCTGATAGGTTTTTAATGCATTAGTTTCAAAATTTTCCATAAACAGGTTGGCTAGAGCTGGAGAAAGGGGAGAACCCATGGCAAGTCCTTCTTACAACATTAGAGGATGCCAAATTAGGACTTGAGATATTTTGTCCATTATAATTTGAATTGTAATATAAATTTGCTTGTAAACTGTAACACATCGTTTTGCACTAAAGATGCTGGTTTGAAATCCAGCAAAATATAAGCCAATTAGTAAACTTTTTTTTATAATCTAGTTTGTTTAGTGTTGTAATACCATCAAAATATGTTATGCTTTATATCTTTTTTACAGGTAATTTAATGAGCACTGTTCTACAGAATCTATGCCAATCATTCATACACTTTCCACTAACCCTGTTAAAACAAAAACACTTCCTGACATCATTAAAATCATGTCAGACAGCATTTGAGTCTTACAGTCTGACTGTCTGCAAATCTGCCAAATCAACTTACCTCTTTCTCATTCATTCATTCAGGGAACAATAAATTTGTCCCGTGAATGAATGAATTTGATTGAGATTAAAGCTGACTGAAACCTCCTCTAAATGCCCAAGGCTCTGCAAATGACACGTCTTAATTTTTGACAATTCAAAGACTTTTGTCAGTCTTCTTTGGACTTTCTCCAAAAATCCTCATTTCCATGAAAACCAGGTGTCTAGATCTGCACACAGTAATCCATATGCCTGAATCTACATTCACTGCTGAATATATATATATATATATATATATATATATATATATATATAGAGAGAGAGAGAGAGAGAGAGAGAGTTTCAAAAAGAACAAACTCTGGTTTGTTGTTCTTTTTGAAAAAAAAAACAAAAAAAAACTTGCCGATACTGTTGCCATCTATGGTTGAGGCGGAGAACTTTTCAGACCACCATCGTATCTTAAAGATACCAAGAAATTTTATATTTGGTTTTAATCCTTTTCCCAAGGAATCAAAACAAAATTTTTTTGCATGTGAAATATATTCACATCTGAGCTACTTGTATATAGAAGCTAATGACTTCATATAACTTGCCTTAGTAAGTATCCCGTAATGCAAAGCACACTGACCTTTCAGACGTGTATTCTGAAAGGTCAGGTAATGCAACGCATAATGGAAAGGTTTTTTTTTTTTTTTTTTTGTATTTTTTTTTTTTTTGTCTTGGCACAAACACTTTTTGTTTCCTGAAGGAGAAAAAAAATCACTAAGAAATTCCAGCAAGAAATACTCACCCATTACATTGGCTATCTAATCATGCAAAAGTGAATGACTTTACATTTACTGACATTGAACTGACACCCATTTTCCCATGCCCACAATTCCAGCCTATTCAAATCATTCTGCAAAACTGCATATCAGCAGCATTCCTGATTACCCCACCTATCTTTGCATGATCAACAAATAATTGTATGTCGCTTGTCAAATCCTTCCCAATATCATTAATGTATAGATTGAATAACAGTGGAACAAGCACTGATCCTTGTGGTACACCACTTGTTAAACCTTGCAGACTCAGATCCCCCGTATACCACTTTTTGATATCTGTCAGTCAGCCATCCTCTTATCCGTGCTAATATTGTATAACCCAAACCCATTTTCTCCAATTTATACAGCAGTCTGCCATACTGTATTCTGTCAAATGCCTTAGCAAAATCCAAAAGTATCATGGTGTACCCATTCCCCTCGTCTAGCTCAATGGTAACATTATTATAGAATGTGAGCAAGCTGCTACAACATGACCTTCCCTTAGTGAACCCATGTTGTTCATTGCAAAATACAGATTCACTGTCAACCCATTTCTGAATGTGGGCCCTAACCAATTTTTCCAAAATCTTCACCACCACTCCCGAGATACTAATTGGTCGATAGTTGGATACATTGGTCTTTGCACTACCCCTGTGCAAGGGTGATGCAAGGAATGTATGGAATTACCATACATTCCTTCAATTCTTGCAGAATCTTCCCTGCTCTGAGACTCATATTAAACATCCTGGTCAAAGGAATGGCCAGTTCAGCTGAACACTCTTTTAGCACACGTGCTGATATTCCATCAGTCCCTATTGCTGAATTCATAGTCAGTTTGTGCAACAGCTCTAATAACATGGCCTTACACACCTGCAGTTCTTCATCAAGTGAAGGGGTAACAGTGAGCTCAATGTTGCGTTCACCAGGTTGATAGCTTTTAATGAAATGGGTACTCATTAACTGAACAACCTCTTCTGCATCTGTAACCCTCATGCCATCTGGATTTAGAAGAGTTATTTTTTCATATTCATTCTTTCTTTTACTTGTAGCATATCGATAGAATTCTTTTGGGTTGCCTTTAGCACACAGAGCCAGTTTCTTTTCATAATCAGACTTTGCTTTCCGTACAACAGTTATGACTATTCTAGCCTGCTGGTTATAATGTTCATAATGGACGTCGCAAACAGTATTCCTTCCACATCATCCTTTTCTTACGAATCTCTTGCTTAATAAGATTACACATCCATTTGACTCCTACTCTATTCTGATATCTCATCATTTAAGTATTGTTTAAATGCTTCTGATGCACTGTCGATATTCTTTCCATCCAGCAACCGATCCCTTCCACTGAACTCAGTATACTCCTTAGTTGTTCAGAATTATGACCAACTGAGGAAACATATGTTTGCATACTTTTCAGAAAACCTGCGTTCTGGAAGAAAATTGAGTTTATTTGTCCCAAAATCATTGGAATAAGTGAAACATGGTTTTTGTGAGAATAGAAAGAGCAAGAAGGGAGGAAAAGTGCTGCTGCTATTGATAGCAGGGGAATTAAGTCCACATAAGGTAGACATGAAAGGGGGAAATATTGGCAGTGGTTATGAGACAGTGTAGTGTAATGTGGAGGTGAGAGGAAGACATATTTATGTTGTTACAGGCCTGGGAATGTGGAGGGTAGTGATGAAGAAATGTATAAATAACTTGGATTAGTTAACAGAGGAAGGATAATTATTATGGGTGATTTGAATTATGGTAGTATAGAATGGAATGAAGAAATAGCGATTAAGAATAAGGAAAACAAATATCTCAAGTTCTTGAGAGATAACTATCTCAGGCAACACGTAAAGGAGGGCATGCGAGGATCGAGAGATCTAGATCTAATCGTTTCATTAGCGAATGTGACTGTGAGAAGGGTTTCGCACTTTCCTCCAGTTAGTGAAAGTGATCATGAAGTAATCACCTGTGTTGTGGCTAGTCATATGCAGAATTTTGTGAGGAAAGGATATACATGGAATTATAAGGCTGGTGATTATGACAAGTTTAGGAGACAGCTTGGAGCTATAACATGGAATGAGAGGTTGAACAGTAAGGAAGTAAAGTAAGTAAGGAAATAAATGCTGCATGGGAAGAACTGACAAAGAAATACATAACAGCATCAATGTGTGAATGTATTCTGAAGGCAAAAAGGCTGAATCAGGTAGGTGTAAAATGGATAAATGTGGAGCTTAAGCATGAAATCTGGAAAAAGAAAATACTTTGGAGGAAGTACAAGATGAATAATAGTAATAATCAGTCACATGAAGAGTATAAAGAACAAGCCAGGAGAGCGACTCAATTAGTAAGAAAAACAAAGGTAGAGTATGAGCAGAAATTGGCAAATCAGGCAAAGAAAAACCGTAGCGCATTTTTTAGATATGTGGCAAGTAGAAGGAAGAATGATCATGGTAAGATGAAGTTAATGGATAAAAGTGGTAGAATGAGAACTGCTGTAGAAGACATCGTTGAGGTATTCAGTGATCAATTTATACGCGTGTCTCATCCTGATCAGAGTGGAATCATGAGAAAATTAGGTAATTAAGTGTAGAGGACATAGGAGAGGATGACTTAATTGTGAGTGAGCAGGAGGTATTTGAGGAAATAAATAAGATTGATGACAATAAGGTAATAGGATTTGATGACATATCACCATGCATCTTAAGGGAATGTTTCAGGGAATTGGAATGCCTGTTTAATAAAAGTCTTAAAACAGCACAGGTTCCAAGGGAGCGGAAGGAGGGTAAAACTGCATAAAGGTGGTGATAAGGCTGTAGCTTCAAAATATAAGCCTATATATCAGGAGTTGTGGTGAAGGTACTGGAGAGATTGGTGAGAAGTAGGATACAGAAATGGGTTGATAACAGCAGTATTCGCTGTAGTTATCAGCATGGGATTGTTAAGGGGGGAGATCATGTTTTACTAACTTACTTATGTACTATAAAAAGGTGACAAATACCTTGGATAAGGGAAATGCACATACAGTGGTGTACTTAGACTTTGCAAAGGCTTTTGATAAACTGCCACACAACAAGCTCTTATATAACTGAAATGGATGGGATTGGATAACAGACTTGTGAGTTGGATCAGTGACTGGCTGTCAGATAGGTAACAGAAAGTTGTATATGGGGGTTCAATATCCCAAAAGAGAAAGATCACTAGTGGTGTGCTGCAGGGGTCATTGGAACCATTGTTATTCAATTTGTATGTTAATGATATTGGATTGGGTTTAACTAGTGATATCCAGTTATTTGCAGATGATGCAAAACTGGGGAGAGCAATGCAGAGTCAAGCAGATGTTATTGCTTTACAAGAGCACTTGAATAGGCAGATAAGTGGAACTGTCAGTTCAATGTTGCAGTGTGTAAGGTTTTGAGATTTGGTAGGCAATGATGGGATGCAAATTGGTAACAGGGAGAAGAGAGATCTAGGAATGATTGGTGGACAAGGACCTGAAATTCAGGGGCCACATTGCACAAGTTGTGAAGACATCACATTGGATAATGGCAATGATGTGGAGGACCCTGACATGCAGAAATAGAGAGGGTTATGATTCCATTCTATAAGGCCTTGGTCAGGCTTCATATGGATTACTATGCACAGATTTGGTCGCTAGGTTTCATGGTGACGAGGATATGTTGGAAAGGGTCCAGAGAAGATTCACAAAGGTAGTCAGTGGTCTTTGGAATGTGGAGTACGAGGACAGATTGAGAGAATTTAAGTTGCAAAGCCCCAGATATGATTGAGGCATATAAACTAGTCAAGGGTTGTTATCAGGTTGACATGGAAGAGATTTCTCATAGAATGGGAAAGAGGAGTAGAACAAGAGGCCATTGCTGGAAACTGTATAAGGAGGGTGTGAACAGAGGAGGGAGGAGTAGGTTCTTGGCATGGAGAGTGGTTGGTGAGTAGAATGCATTGCCTAAGTGTGTTGTGGGTGTAGACACATTGAATCAGTTTAAAGCACGGTTGGATGAGCATTGTGTGCAATAGCGTATACCTCCCATGATGAGTCTCTGATTCCATGGAGGTCAAATGTTAATAACAATAATAATAAAATCCCTGACACCTCCATATGAGACTGGCTAACTCACCTTCAATTGTAAAGTCCTGATAAACGTTCTTTGTATCCTAGATGAGATTCAAACCCAGGTCTTTCGAATCAGAGGACATTGTTGAAACTCATTAAGCTAAGGAGATGCACTCAGTAGGAAAGAGTGATCTCTAATTAAAAGATCAGTTAGGAATTTACAGACTGGAACATTTCTGCAGGTGAGAACAGACAACATATTTGCAACAAAGGACAGTGAAAACAAAACATATTTGTACTTGGTGAGTAGGATGATGCTCTTTTTTTTTTTTTTGCTTGACTATTTCATGCATAATCTTAGTTTTGATTAGGTCTTTCTTGAGACAGAAATGTAACCAACCTTTTCTTCTTCTTTTATTTTTTAATATGAGATGGATATGTCAGTTAATTTTTTTAAATCAAGAAACACAGATGGTTACTATGTTTTAATTAAAGATGAAGAAATGTCATTAACCACTCAACTGGTCATGGTGAATGAAATATATCAACCATTTTATGCTTTGTATCCATACTATTTCAATGGTGTCTGAAAGGCATTGACATTTTAAATGGTACACTTGGCATCCATGTTTTGGTTGACTGATACATATTTATTGGCAGTTGGGAGAGTTAATTTCATTTAATAAGACAAAGTTTTGTTATTGGTACAAAATCTACAAAAGCCCAAAAAGCTTTTTTTTTTTTTTACTGTATCATGAACTTGGAAAAAATCCAAACTTAAAATCACTTACTCTAAAACTGCCATGTTAAAGGAATTTTGCAAATTTCCTAGATATTCACCAACCATTTGTTTGCTTAAGCCCTTTCGTGATATAAGGAAACGTGCAACAGCTTGAGGTGAAGCTTCAAGAAATCCACGATGTATAAGATAACGGACCCCACGATCTGGTTTTTTATTGAAAAGATTTAGACCTACTCGGTACTGTCTCTTCCTCTGGACTTCTGAAATCTGAGCAAAAACATTTATAACAATAAGTATATAAATACAAGTAACTTGGTAAATATTATAACTGAAAAATTTTGCAGCAGGAAGAAGTTAAGAGGCTAAATATTGTAAAATCTACAAGTTTATGGTATTCATAACAATTTAAACTCCAAGAATTGTTGTATATTATATAAAATTAGAGAGCATAATAAATTTATTAAGTATATATGAAAATTCTAATTGTGGTTTACAATTAGATGTCATCACCTCAGTCCTCTTCAACATTTTGAAGAGGACTGAGGTGATGACAATTGGTCAGTAGTTTAAGGGTAGACTTTGATCGGCATACCTCTCCAGATCTGCCTGTATGTCCTATATAGTGTAAACCCCAACTAATCTATGAAGTACATTGATCAGAACATTTCGAAAACATTGAGAATAAAAGAAGAAGATACAAATCAGGGCTGCAACACATAGAACTGAAACAAAACATCATGTAGTATGGTAGCAAACAAAAATGCTCCACATGATTACCATTTTTTTCTCAAGAGCATTCAAAAAATCAGATGAAATCAGTGCATCAAAAACCAAAGTATAATCCTTCATCAAGTTTGGCCATCATTAATTCATCATGACTCATATCTACCACTAGCAAACAGAAACCTGCGAATGTGCAGTCAATGTAATAGCAAATGCATGCTTTCCATTGTTATTCATGTTCAAATATTTTCACTAGAGTTAACTGTTAGTCCTTGTTTTCTAGTTTACTCATGTAATTATCCTAATGAAGTGAAAGAAAACAATTTTCACGAAACTAGTCAAGAAAATAAAAAAAATAGTTTATTTTGTGTGATATTTATTTTTTTGTGGAAAAATACCAGAAAACATATTTTTAGCATGTCCTTTCTTCACAGAAGTCTGTGCAAAGTGTCATGTTTGGCCTGTAAAGCAATAGAAATGAATTAACTAATCTTTAGCCCACCCATAACTGAGAAATAGTTGAGTCACTGAGTTATTGTGGCTGTGAGGTTAGATTTTCTCTGGGTGCTACTGTTTTCCCCCCTCAAACAAAGCTGACCTTGACCACATTTCATAGTAGTTACATGTACATAAGGGTGTGAGGACTAGATTTTTCTCTCATGGGGTGGTGTGTGATTGAAGTGGATTGCCATTGGATGTTGTGTGTGTGCAAGCAGTGTGAATGAATTCAAGAATAAGTATGATAGCTGGTGCATGTAGTATGTAGTCTCCCTTGATAAGTCCCTGGCTCCCTGGAGGTCTCTCTTAATAATAATATTTTTGTGCATGTTTCTGCATGGATTTTTAACTTAAGATTTCAGTTATGTCATTTGAAATTTTGGTTTTAGTGCAATTTTGAACTTGGATAGTCTTTATATTTTTATGATAAGAAGCTTTGGATAGAGAAGTAGCATAAATTTAACTGCATTTCTTTGATATACCTTACGTTAGTCAAGGAAAGATGAGAAAAGGTTCAGCACCCATGTATATATTTGTGTCACATTGTGAGGATGTAACAAGACAAAGATATTATATTTGCTAATGTTAAAGGGATTGATGCAAGAATAATGGAACTGCTTAGGATATTGCAAAATATCAAAATATCATTTAAAGTGGGATTGGATGGGATATTGGCCCACATGTTATAAAGCTGTTTACTTTAAGACCTTGTCAGCTCTGGCAAGGTCTAAAAGAGTGAAAGGAAGACAAAACAGTTTTCCATTACATTAAAGTAGGCTATAACACAGAGGGAGTAAATTACAGACTGATCAGTATCTCAGGAATAGTAGTTAATGGTATTAGTAAGTCACTGAAAAAAGTTGGTTAAAGATAGAATTCAGAAATGGGTGGAGAAGAATATGATACTCTATGGGTGACAGCACAGTGTCCTGAGGAGTAGATCTGCCTTAATAATTTACTCACTTTTTATAATAAAGTGACAGCTGAGTTGGATAAGGAAATAGGTACAAGTTTAATTTGTAGTCATTAATGATACAAAGAATGGTCTGGTTTTGGAGAGAGAGAGAGAAAGAGAGAGGATATAGGAAATGGTCTGAGAGAGGAATATCCAATTGTTTGCTGATGATGCAAAACTAAGGAGAGAGAAAATGTTAATAAAGATGATGTGGAGAGCCTGTAAAGTTAATTACGTAGATTGATAGTATGGTCAAAGATTGCTAGTTTAATGTGGTTATGAACTCTGAGATGAAAAGATTACAAGCTATGTATTACATTAACAGAAACTGTTAGGGATTTTGGAGTGAAGGTAGATAGCAGATCAAAGCTAAGAGAGCATATTGCAAAAGAGGATAAAATAACTCATAGGGTCGATTGGATGTTAAAGAACACATTGATAAGTACAGAAAGGAAAGTTATTATCCCTCTATATAAGACACTGACATGACCACATCTTGTGTACACAGGTTTGGTCTCCTGGGTTTCTTGGGAGATGAGGAAATGGTAGAGAAAAGTTATTATCCCTCTATATAAGATACTGACATGACCACATCTTGTGTACACAGGTTTGGTCTCCTGGGTTTCTTGGGAGATGAGGAAATGGTAGAGAAACCAGAAGTGAGTGACTAAAGATGGTCACAGGTCTATGGAATGCTTTCTAACAAAAAGTAGTGGTAGGTTACAGAGTTCAGTTGATATGTGAAAAAAAAAGATAGGATATGATAAAAACATTAACCTACTAAAGTGGTTTTTGCATTAATCTTATGAGATCGATACAGAATAAATTTTTCATTACACGAGAAATAAGAAGAGAACAAGGATGAATTCTAGCCATGCAAGAATTAGAATGTAGGGTGTGAGGATTAGATGTTTTGCTTTTGAGAGTGATGAATGAGG
Organism: Typopeltis vanoorti; assembly: GCF_054136105.1. Classification (NCBI taxonomy): domain Eukaryota; kingdom Metazoa; phylum Arthropoda; class Arachnida; order Uropygi; family Thelyphonidae; genus Typopeltis; species Typopeltis vanoorti. The sequence continues at coordinate 99,345,715 of NC_143551.1, read as the reverse complement.
AGCGAGCTGCAAGGGAGAGTTGTGATTGAATAAGTTTACAGAGAAGCATGATAGAAATAGTGTGAATAATGGCTAGTGTGGATCTCCCATGATGAGTCTTTGGACTCTACGTGACAGTAATAACGACAAACTAACTGACAACAATTCACTCAGCTATTACTTATTCTTGCTATCTGTTAATTAAGATATTGCAATTTATGGAATTATTTAAGGTGCATATGAGAGAGTGAATATTGTAACCTTCCAATGCATGTACATAAATAATTTTTATATTCTGATCTTTAAATAAACATTTGATTCAAATCAAAGCATACACTTAATGACACACTTTTTACTATAATTGTAATTCATGAGTTTAATAAGACAAGTTAATCTTATTTACATTTACATTACTGAGTATAAACTGAATAGCTTATATATTTCCTAAACAAATGAAAACATGATTAAATACATGGAATAAGGTATGCAGTGGCAGACTGGGTCTAAAAATATTGGTTGCCAGGAGACAAAGGGGGCCCCACCCCAACTATAAGGCTATCATTTAACTTTTATAAGAAGTAAATAAAATTTTCAAAAAATACATAAGTGGAAAAAAGGTACAATTAACATTTTTGTGAAATAAATGTATATTTGTTTTAGTAATTAATGTGTACATATTACTGGCAGTAATACTAAATGTAAATACAGATTGTTATAATTAAATTTTTAAATTATTATTTTTTTAAATTTTAAATAAATGGAGGATATTTTTAAATATTTTGCTTGTACTGAACATTTTACACATTAACAGGTAGGTCAAAAGCATATTTCATGCAGTCCACTATATTAAGAGCAATCATTTGAATTCACTAGATGATTGTGCAAATCTGTCAATAATTGCTTCTGCATCCAATTCATTTAACAATTCCTTTTCAATGGATAGCAACATGTATGATTCCAAGTTCTCCTCAGACAGTGGATTTCTTAGTCTTGTCTTTATGATCTTTAGCTTTCATATCCTCTCACACTGGACTTGAGTAACTGATAATGTGCAAATGACTTCATAAAGTTCATAAAGGTGAATAAAGTTCATACGGTTCATAAAAGTTCATATGCCTTGTCATGAAGTCTGTTGGATGCCAGAATTTTCAGTACACACAATGGGCAAGTGTTACAAATTTTACACTTGTTGCAACTGGAATCCATATTTTCACCATCATTAAGCAATAGCTTTAATACATCAAACTTTCAAAAGAAAACAATTCCAATATTACTTTATCTTTGCTGATTTGTGGAGACAGCTTAATAATACTTTCCAATGCTTCATCTTCAAGGCCCTTCTCTGCAATAGTTTTAAACTTTGCTGGGTAGAAGTAGGATAAATCTTTATACAACTTTTTGTGTTGTACAAAACTGAATCTAGTGACTGGACAATGCGAACCATTACTAGGTTAAACATATTTACTTGAAAATCAGCTAGAGAATCTGAGGAATTTCCTTCATCATCTATAAGCTCATCTGCCATTCTTTTCTTCTTCCTCTGCCTCTTAACTGGAAATGCTGTTTCCAAAGAGTCAATTTTTAAGGTTTGATTTTTATCCATATTCACCTGTGAAGTCTTGTCATTACATTTATTTACAAATTTCAATGCCTTGCTGTGAACATTATCAAATGTTCTTGTCTGTTCCTTCAACTTTGTTGTAGCTGAATCTACTAAACTCCATGCAGTAAACATATCTAAACCACTTGTCTGTAAAAAACTTGATAACGTGGCTGTAGTTTCAAATATACACAAGTAAGTAAATGCTGTCAATATCGTTTCAAACTTTAAAAGACTTTGAAGTACAAATTTGATTCTTGTTTTGTTTTTTTCGTCAAACTTGTCCGAATCTTGTATCATTGAAAGCTTGTCAATAGATTTACAGAAGTACTGAGCACATCATCATCAAAATGTTCAAATATAGTTGTTGCTGCATTGGATTTTCCTGATCATCTTCTCTCACCAATTAGCTTTAATCGTTTCATTTTTTCTTGTCCTAGATGTTTTCCAACAACTTCTATTCATACAGCCCTCGTCTATGATGTTTTCACAAATATTGCTAAATTCTGGAGCAAATTGAAAAAAGAAACTGCAGGATGCAACATTTTGTTGTTTGTTATCACCAAATTCAAGACAGGGGCATAGCACCATATATTATTATTATTCAGACCTCCATGGAGTCAAAAGACTCATTGTGGGAGGTCCCTCCTAGGAAACACAAAGTCTATCATACCACTCCTTAAACTCATTGACCATTCTCGCTCTCACCACTCTATCAGGCAATGCATTCCATGGTTCAACCACCCTCCATGCAGAGAAACCACTCCTTACCTCTTGCTCACAGTTTCCTTTCGCAACTTCCAGGGATGGCCCCTTGTCATCACTCCTTCCCACTGTTTAACCACACGAAAGAACTCCCCAGTGTCAACCCTGTAACCACCTCTCAACAGTTTTAAAATCTCAATCATATCACTTCTCCTTCTTCTATCCACCAAACTCTACAGTCCACATTCCCTCAGCTGATCCTCATAACTAACATTGCACAGTTCTGAAACCATCTTTATTATCTGCCTTTGTACCCTTCCCACAGTTCGTTTATCCACTTCATAGCCAGACTTTCATTGAAAGCCAGGTCAAAGGAGCTGTCAGTTCTTTAGCACATTCTCTCAAAACTTGTGGTGATTAGTCCCACAGCTTTACTGACATTCAGAGTACTCAGTATTTGGAACTCTAAACCTTGAACCTGCCCTATCCCTCTAGTATTAAAACCTTCATCTCCAGGATGAAATATCCAATAAAGTGCTCATTGAACAACTCCACTATGTCCTCTGCATCAGTCACTCTATTCCCATTTTTATCCCACAATGTCATTCTTCCACAATCATTTCTCCTCTTACTGGCCACATAGTTAAAAAATTCCCTAGGATTTTCTTTGGATCTTAGTGCCAATCTCTTCTCATATTCCAGTTTTGCCTTGCCATACTAGTCACTCTCCTGGCCTGTGTCTTATATTCTTCATGCATCTGCTCTTCACCTGTCTCCTTATATCTCTTCCATAGCCTCTTTTTCACATGCAGTTCCTATTTATTATTGTTTGTCATCCACTTTACTCCAAATTGTGTCCTCTTCTTCACTTGTGGAAGAGGAATACTTGTGCTAACAAGTATTCCTTCACAATTTCCCAAGCACTAATGATATCCCGGCCTTCCAATTCCTCCCTCCATGAAACTTCCCCAAGTTGACGTCTAAGACTATTATAATCACCTGCCTTATAATCAGGCCCGGCGTGAGGAAGGGCGGAATGGGCGAATGCCGCAGGTAGAAAAACTTAGAGTTTATGTTACAATTATACTGGAGGTAGAAAAAATATTAAATTTATATATACATATTAATAAAGATAATTATATTTTATTCTAATTATATAAGCTCCAAATAATTATTTTTATTTTGATAATCCCTGGGACCAGTACCATCGACAGGGTGTAGTATAGAACGAGTATCAGATCCATGCTAATTGTTCACATGAACATTCTTTAACCTATCTATTGTATAGGTTGAAGGTCATGAGTAGCTGCACGTGAGTATATTACGAGTGCTATTTTGCCCTTTTGTTGCTGTCAGTTTGGTTTAACATGTGTTATGCAAAGATTTGTGATATTTGACCCTGTGGAGGTCTCGGCAGATCTGAGAGATACTTGCTAATTGACATAGATATTTTATTGTATAGGTTGAAGGTCATGACTAGCTGCTTGCATATGTTACGAGTGATATTCCGCACTTTTTTTTTTTTCCTATCAGTTTGGTTGAACAAGTTTTTTTTGTAAAGGTTTGTAATATTTGATAGTAAATTGTATCAGAGAGAGATACCGCAAGCTTCGATGTCAGTATAGCTCATAAATATAAATGGTCAGATTATTCATATGCTGAACAACAATGTGAAAATACGGCACAGAATATTTATTAGAAATCTCGTAATGCAGAGATTTCTAATCTTCATCAATTTATTAAACAAGACCTCATGGAGTCAAAGACTCATCTAAGATTTCAGAGACAATTTGAAGGAAATTCTAATGACGACATAGATACCGCTCCCTCGACAAACAGAAAAAGATGTTTTATGTGCAATGCATCCAAAATGAGTCGCTTATCAAAATATTTTTGCAAGTATTGTAAAAAGTATTATGCTTTCAGCATAGCAATATTGTTTGCAATGACTGTTATGATAGTTATGTAAATCCAACTAATGAAGATTCTGATTAATTAATATTTAATGTATTTGTTTAGTTTTATTTTCTTTCATTATCGATGTTTGCGTTATTTTGTAACAAAAATTTTTATTCTTTACATTTCTTTGTTTCAATAATTTTTAGATTGTAACTGAAAATAAATAAACCATCATATATGACTGAAATAGAGAGCCAAAGGCTTATTTATCATACATGTCCTCTAGAGCAGCGAACAAGCTGTGGGCCGCAAGTTTTGTTGAGGGATCCATGAAATAATGAAAACAAATTTTAAATGTTTTAAGACTAAGTAGTTCTTTTCTTTTTTTAATCTTAAAAGAAACACATTTAATTTTTATTATTTCTTTTATGTTATTTTTTTATATTTTAATGGAAAAATCACACATTGGTGTTTGTTCACAAATTTTGCTTTCTGCGTATTTCGGCAGTTAACGAATATTAGTAAATATTATGCTTATTCATATGTTTCATTTCAAAGGTATTGATAAGAAGCACAAAAAAGCTTACAAACGCAAAACCTTGAATATAAACTGTATTGAATATAAATACAATAAATATATGTCTGTATTACGATTTTTTTTTCCAATAGTGGGGCCATGAAATATTTTAATTTTTCAAAGGGGGGGGGGGGGGCTTTACATCCATAAGTTTGGGAAGCACTGCTCTAGAAGATGTGCTTTACATTTATGGAAAATACTAAGGAAAGTGGTCTGGGGCTGGCTCAACCTTTACTACTAGTTGCCCATAAGGCACTACTTATGCTTGCATCTGCCAAAACTTTTAGTTTCTATATATTCGGCACGAAACTCTTGTAGTTTCTATACTCAGCTATGAAATAATGTTGGATTCAATATTCACTTAATGTGTGCCATCATGTATTATATTTGCAGTGTTTTTTCTTTATATTTTTTGCATTTTAGCACATACTAGTAATGAATGTATCTCTCATATATACCGCGTAGTACGCTGCAAAATTACCACTGTGAGCTCCTGTGTTAATAAGGGCACTCGTTCAGCCATATTACGGCAACAATATTTTACAAAATAGCATTTAGTTTACTAAATAAAAAAAAAAGGCGCCATTTCTCATTGACAGTTAAATATGTGCTTATTATATTTTATTAATAAAAAAATTATAGTCATGCATACTAAAACTAAACCTTTTAGAACTCACTTATTAGATACTGAAGGAAACAACCCATAAAGTATCATACGATGTGAATCTCAAACTTTTATAGTCATATATATATATATATATATATTAAATTATATTATGCATGAATTCTCCTTGCTCCCTGCAGTAAACAATATGCCCTCCACAACAGCAACTATATTGCAGAAACACGAAAAACAATTAGTTTCATTATGTCACTGAATAAGGTTCACAGACATCTATCTGCAGACTGTGTAATATATTTCTCAACAAATAGTGCAATTACAGGGATATGACAACAGGTCAAATATGAAGGGAAAGAATGCAGGGGGTACAAGCACTTTTAAGGAACAAAAATCCTAGAGCATTTTTTGTTCCGTGTTGTATGCATTCCTTGAACTTGGTATTGAGCGATGCAGCAAGCTGCAATGTAGATACGGTTTTATTTTTTGACATTATTCAGTCAATCTATAATTTCTTTTCTTCATCAAGTCATCGATGGGAAATTCTTCTAAACCACATCCAAAATTTTACTTTAAAACCTTTATGCACGACGAGATGGGAAAGTCGCGTTGAAGCTGTAAAAGCAATACAAAATTAAGTAAAAGAAATACATGAAGCTTTAATTTTCATCACAGAAGATGACAGTTTAACTGGGCAACAAGGCATTAAAACAAAATTGGAAGCTAGTTCATTAGCAAAAAAAGTTAATTCTTTCAAGTTTATATTTGGCACATTTGTTTGGTATGACATTCTAACTGAAGTCAATGCATCTTGCAATATTATGGAAGCCTTGAAATCATTAGATGTTACGAAAAATTCTTGACGTCATACAGAAGCGAAAATAATTTTTTGAAAGTTAAGCACCAAGCCCATAACTTTGCTCTAAATATTGGGTTAAATGCTGATTTTCCAACTAACGACAGCACGCGAACTCGACATGTAAAAACTCAATTCGATTATGAATATCCTGACGAATCAATTACTAATTTTGAGCAACAGTTTCAAATTAATTTTTTAAATGTAATTCTTGATTCAGCAACAACATCAATTACTGAGAGATTTGAACAGCTAAATAAATATGAATCAATTTTTGGGTTTCTCTTTAACACTGGTAACTTAAAATTTGATAATGATACAGTAAAAAAAGCTTGTTTTGACTTAGAGACAGTTCTGTCTGATGGTGATCAAAAAAAAAAGATATTTCAGCAATAGATTTATTAGATGAATTAAAGATATTGTCTCGGAGGATATCAAATAATTATTTTCCCAAAGAAGTATTAAATTATATTTGTGCAAATAACTGCATAAGTCTTTTTCCTAATGTGTACACATCATTATGAATTCTTTTAACAATCCCAACTACAGTTGCAAGTGCAGAGCACAGTTTTTCTAAATTAAGACTTATTAAAAAATTATTTGAGGTCCACAATGTCCCAAGAGAGATTGGATGGCTTAGCCACTTTATCTATTGAAAGTGATATAGCCAAGACATTAGATCTAGAAGAAGTAGTAAAGTCTTTTGCCAAAATTAAGGCAAGAACGGTTTCTTTTTTTAAATAATTAAAACTGTTAATTCTTGATTTAGATTTGTCATATTTAACGTGATTTATGTAGTATTTATAAATTGTGTTAAAATTATGTACTCATTATATAATAAACAAAAATATTTTATTTATTTATTAGTATTATTTATTTATTCACTATATATATACATACATATACAATTTCGACCGAAGGACGGAAAAAAAAAAATCTTGCCCACACTAACAAATTTGCTCGGGCCAGCGCTGCTTATAATTCCACATACCTTCCTGTCTCTTTGATACTCCTGCATGTCTATTCATCTTCCAATCAAAACCACAACTAGTTTTTGACTTAAGTCACTCCCTCCAACTGGTGGGAGAGATGTCATCTCAGTTATTATCAAATCTTCTGATGCTATGACCAAATCCAAAATTCTTGAACCTCTTGTTCCCCCTATTACATGTTGCCTAAGACATTTGTCCCTCAAGAATTCTAGAAATTCCATTCCTTTATTGCTACATGCATTTTCCTCCCCCCAATTTATACTGCTGTAGTTAAAATCTCCCATAACAATCATTCTTCTTGCACTTGCCAAGCTCAACTGTCTAAATATCTCATGGTCCCCACCCTCTGTGCTCCTTGGTTTGTAGCAACACCCCACTAAATATCCTGTCTTGCCCACCTCTACCTCATACCATATGCTTTCAAAATCATTAGTGCCACTGCCTTCCAAAGCCTCCACCCTTAGAGGACATAAGTCGTCACTTATCATAAGCAGTACTTGCCACCATGCTTTCCCTTCCTATCCTACCAAAAAATACTGTACCCTGCTACTTCTATTCCTGTTATATCCTCTTATGTCAACCACGTCTCAGTGATCCCAATAATCTTTGGCCAGGCTGATGCTATCAGAGCCACCAATTCCTCTCCTTTATTCTGGATACTTCTGGCATTAGTATAAAGCATAAAAATGCCACTGTTTCTATACCCAGCATTATCCCCTCTAGACTCCACTGTGCTCAGCGTTACCAGATGTTGTCCCCCTTCTCCCAAGTACCCATTCCCACAAGAGGCTACCCCTGCTACCATCTGCCCTGGGCATTCTAGTTTCCCTGCATTGACACACTGACTCGTTCAGAACAGCAATCTCTCCAGATGCGTACATCTTTCCTCATTCAAATGCAAGCGGTCTCTTGCATACAGTTCCTTTCTGTCTTCAAACACCCTTCAAGCATCCACATATTCCAATCCTCTCTTCTGACACATTCTAGCTATTATGTTATTCAATATTACTGCTCTTCTGCTCAGCTTTTCGCTATCATACCTAGGCAACATGCACGCTATCTTTCCTCTCTGCGTCTTCTTTCATACAACCTCTAGCAAGAATCTCATATCTCTCGCTACCCAATTTACATTACCTTTCAAGTCCAATAACAGATTGCCTCCTCTATCATTTCCAAGTCTGTGAAGTTTGGCATCCTTGTACAATTTTCAATTTGTAAACAAATCAGCAGAAGATTGATCTGCATAACATGCACATCCATTTCACAAAAATGGACAAGCAAATTTTATGAACAGTTATCACCTTGGATAAGATTGACTGGAAGAAAAAATATTGCACAGAAGTAAATTATGCTAAAAGACAGTTTAAAGAATCTGATATTGCCCTTATGAACTGATCAGCCACATCAGTAATTTTACTTTGTAAACCATTATACTGGCCATGGTAGCTTGCAGCTGTATCTGTATTATTAGATAAACATTTTTTGGGATCAATTTTAAGATGCTGTAATGTTTCAGTCGATAGATCAAAAAAAAAGTCCCTGTCCTGTACCATCATTACTTGGCACAACTGAAAGTAGTCACTCACAGATAACACATTTAAGCACATACTGAATAATAATGCTAAACTGATTGATAGATGAATTTTCTTGTGTGGAATCAACATGAATAGAATAATATTTTGCTTGAGAAACTTCACGACTAATTCTTTCTTTTATCATATTCTCCATAATTTGGATTAACACGTTAATAGTTGTTTTACTCAGGTATGTAACAAGTCTACCATGGCCTTTACTTTGAACCTTTCCTTGTTGTTCTAATCATTTATTCTTTGTGTAGACTTGCTTTGTACTGCAGAAATGTGAGCTGCCATAACGGGGTCATATTTTGCCATCAACTGCACTGTAGCTAAAAACTGCCATGATTCAGAACCTCATTATCCAGAGTGAAGGCCGATTCATTTCTGTGACCTCGAAAAAGAATTGCTTGCTTGCCTAACATCTTTATGATGTCTATAATCCTCATGACAATACTCCTCTGATTCAACACCTCTTCTTTCTTTTTAATTAGTGAAGTTGCAAAAAAATTATCTAAGTGCTCGATACAAAGTTCGAGATTTAATAAAATAAATAAAATTGACTCCAGCTACACCATCATTAACCATACTGATAAATTGCTGAACATTTCTGACATGTGTTGTTGCCGATTCGTGTAAAGCCAAGCTCTGGCTAATCCGCCTGTAGTCACTAAAGCCATGTACAAAGAGTGATGGATTACAAGTGTTGGGAGACTCAAAGGTCAAGCAGTATGAACAATATAAGCACCTATTTTCTTTGTTATATGTTAGCCATTTGACTGGGACTGAGTCATTCATGATTTTCCTCTCATACAAATGAGCATCAAGTGGTTGAAATGGATGTTCAGCAAAAAACTGTTTCAGATTTGCTCGTGATGGATGTTGGAAGATTCCAGCAGTTGATCTTTCATTTTCTTGTGTAGGTTAATTTATAGGATGTGCTTCAGAACCAAGTCATTTATGCCTGAAGGTATATCTGATTCCCTGTAACTAGTTAAAGCTATGTGTTCAGATGTTGCAACTACAGGTAGTAAAGATACTGGAACAGTGAAGCCAGAAGAAGTACTTCTGTCTTCATTGTTCTGGGCCTGGGTTGGTGAGTAAAGGATGCTATTGTATTTGTCTCTACATTCAAAGTAGCTCTTTCCTGTTCTTGTAACTCACAAATCATTGCATCATCACCATGAATATTGTTTCTTGCTTCTTGATTATTTGTTGCAGAGCTGTATGTTGATGTGGATGGTGATTGTGGTATTATAGAATCTGTAATAGACCAGCATCGCTTAGCTGATTCCTGCCTTTCTGCTTCTTGTTGCTCTTTGCATTTCAGTGATCCAGATTTATGCTTTTTCTTTTCTATACTAGTATGGGTAATATTCCTGAAATTAAAACTTAATTAAAAATAATCCATGCTGGGAAAAATGAACATTCCAATTACACCGCAAAAACACATCATTGGAAATATGCTTTATAGATGCATCTATTATTAACAACAATTTTAACAATCACAGTAATTTTAACTGTAGAGTAAATAAAAGGTATCATTATTTATTGAATTTGTATTATGCGTATATATTATTATTTGAGACTGCAGCTTAAATATATTTACTATCTAGTATTTCTATGCTAATTTTATACAATGAAAGAAAATACATTATATTTAAATTAAAGGGCATAGGGCCACAGTATATAAAAAAATATTAATTAAATACATACCTTTTATAAAACACAGCAAGCACGAGGTAAAGAGCTGACGAAACACACTCAAACTGAGGCCGACACAATGAAAAATATTTGCTCTCTTTGCAATGTATGCAATAGCTCGATACAAAGTTCGAGATTTAATAAAATAAATAAAATTGACTCCAGCTACACATCACGATCTCAAGCTGGGATTCCCAGCTAAGCTTCATTGCACAGTTGCAATATTAAAGATCCAAGCCTATATAATGTATGCGTCGACCTCACATAACCAGAATCAGAATTGTTTTTTTCAGAGTTATTTATTACATTCTTAAATATAAAGTATCCTTGAAAAATGATTTGATTAAAATAGTAATACAACATAAATTTTAGTTTGCATACAGTAATAATATTGGAACTTCTATTATATTTTCAAGCTACTAAAAGGCCATCAACATTTTAACATTGTCTAATGTTTACGGGGGGGGGGGGGGGGGGCACTTGCCATCAGGCTATCTGTCACCATGTCTGCCACTGAAGGTGTGTGTTATTTAGCTTTTTAAATATAAACAGAGGAGTTCTGTGTGTGTGTGTATTTTTTAAAAATAATCTACTGTTTATTCAACTTCATTGGGAAAGTGATTTTTTATTCAGCAATTTGAAGGACTGTTAACCTGAAAGTACACTTTGTGCACTGCAGGGAAGCATTTATTTAAGGTGCAAACAACAATGTTATACTTTTTTTTTTCTGTTATATTATCCATTTAATGTTATATTTGCAGTTGAGCATACCTCCACATATATACAAAGAGCAATATTTAGTGTTAAGGGAAAAAAACAAAAACGTAATTAAATTCAGCTGATTGCACAGGAGCACTAATGTATCACAGGAAAGTAAATTTCAGGGGTCAGTTGATCTAAGGTTCGAATCATTGAAGGATCACCTATTTTGAAGGTCAGATAATGGTAGATTACTCTGTGGGTGTGTGTAAAATGCTAACACACCAGTTGAGTAAATTACAAAACCTTTTGTAAGTTGAAAATAACAGGCCAGGAAATTTTTTATTTTTTAAACATTTCACTCTTTGCTTCCTTTTGGACACCATACCATACTTTGTGTTTTAAAAATATCAGAGATTGGTAAAAAATTTTTTGAACAGCATGAAGTGAAAAAAATAAAAAATAAATAATAATAATAAATAAAATAAAAACACACACACTCTTGTTCATCTTATCAACACTTACTTTATAGATTGGTGATGCAGACAACATATCATGTGGTGTTCTCATTCCTGCATCTGCATAATTGTGTCCAGAAAGAGAATGTATCATATCAGATGCTGGAAGTGATGTGGAATAGCCTCCAGCATCTAGACTATCTTCACTGTTTTCTGAGATATTACTCAACCGTTTATCGTCAATACCAGAATGAACTTGATCATCAAGGACCTGAACAGAATGATTTAATGAACATTTTTATTAATCATAGTAATACTACATATGTACTAAATTTCTTTAAAAAAATTTTAGATGAGGCTTAATATTGCTTAGCAATCAGATTTACAGATGCAAAAAATACTTTATAGGAACTACTGTTAAACTTCATTAAAAATAAACTTGTAGCCAAGTTTAATTGTTACAATTTCCTAACACAAAATAACAAAACTGATTAAGTAATATAACGTTCATGTTAGAGGTTCTTTCTAAAAGTTAAGATGCTGAGTAAATTCTTTAAAGGAAAAAAAAATTCCTTCTCAATTTCTGTTTTCTTTCCACCACTTTTCATACTAGATTATCACTCCCCATCCCTCCAAAAAAATTATTCTACTCTCTCATTTTTCTTTCTCCTTTTCCCTTTTCTTTTGCTCTTAATATAATATACTCTTAAACAGAACAATGAATATCTCAAATTAAAAATTTATCAACCAAGATAAGTTTTTTTTTTACTTATGTTTTTTACTTCTATATTTAAAGTACAATACTTGAGCAGGCATACTGAATCAACTGATCAGTTTTGTTAATCAAAAAAAACGAATCTGATTCTCTTGCTTACTGTTTCCCTCTTCTTCCTCTTTCACTCTTCACTTTTAATGTGCTCTTAAATAAAAAAATGAATATCTCAGATGAAAAACTCATCAACCAAGGTAAGTTTTTGTTTAGTATGTAATATGTTCTACTTCTTTATTTATTGAAAAATGTTTGGGGTGGGGCAGTCACATTGCAATTCCTAAGCTAATCAATTAACCAATTTTGTTAAAACTAATTAAATAATGACTTCCAATGTTTTGGCAATTAATATTGACCCAATTTTCCCAACAGAACAGATATGAAGATTATAATAACAATACCTTAGACTTCATATTAATGGGCATATTTGTGATGCCCATTAATATGAAGTTTGACTTATTGTGGACTCACCTAAAGGAGGTCTATCTTCCAAATGGCTTTAAGTAGAAAGAACATTTGAAGTCATTAATAGCAGAGGATTCTAAAGTTGGAAGCATGATAAGAATAGTGAGGAAAGTAAAATCCGAATGTTGGAAAAACAAAATAACAAGCAAAAAACTTTGCAGATTAGAGAATGCAAATGATATTTACCATGTTAAAGCTTATTAAGTTATATATAATAACTTAATAAGCTTATTAAGTTATATAATAACAACATGATTCGCATGTTAATAAGGCAGCAAGATTATATAAAATACTGATATTTGTTTTAGGACAATGTTCAAAGAATTAATGGTCTCTTTGGTTCAGATGTGAATAATACAATTGTAAATGTCCCACAAGAATGGAGAGAGGCTAAACCATTGACCAAGGATATCAAATTACCACATTAATCTGGATTTCTAAATGAAGAGCAGTGGTTAAGGTTTAAGTAAAGTTGGTTAAAACCAGACATTGATAGACTGGACAGACAGTGAATATCTTTGTGAAGAGAGAGATAGTGAGTGTAGTCTGATTTCAGTAATTTAATAATGTTTTAGTAACAGTGTTGACTATTGCATGAACAAGATACACAAACATGGAGTCTGGTATAATCATAAGATTTTTTTCTGTCTTATGCTTTTTTATAGGTATGACTTGTCAACACCCATACATAATTCGACTTGAAACAAACCAAAACAAGCCAGCTTCTCCTTCAACCCCCCCCCCACTTCTATTCTCAGGAAAACAGCTTTCCTCAGCTAATATTTTCAAAGGATTGCAACTTACAGATATTCAAGATTATGATTATTATTAAGAGAGGCTTCCAGGCAGTCATCAAGGGAGGCCACATACTACATGCACCAGCTATCATACTTATTCTTGAATTCATTCATTCACACTGCTTGCACATACCACATCCAATGGCAATCCATTCCAATCATGCTCCGCCCTATGAGAGAAAAATCTAGCCCCCCCCCCCCCTCCTTAGTGAAATTCATTCTCAGCTTCCAAGGATGCCCTCTCGTTCCTTCCTCACTCTCCATAAAATGAAAAATTCCATTAACTGAAATCCTATATGACCTTTTCAGAAGTTTGTATGTTTCAATCATATCACCCCCTCTTTCTCCTATTTGCTAGTGTCTGCAGTCTACAAATTCTCAATCTGTCTTCGTAATCAGTATTCCACAATCCTGATATCATTTTTAACACTCTCCTTTACACACTCTCTCCACTGTATCAGAATCACAACAGAGACCAGATCTGCACACAATAGTCCAAATGACATCTTATCAAGGCCTTGTAAAGAGGCAAAATGACATCCTTATCTTTACATGTGAAAGATCTGAGTAGCTGTATTGGTGGAACCAGATGTAGTCCTTGTGTTTGGATATCCTGATATTGGCTGTCCTGCTTGTTTGGCCATAGGACAGTTTGCAACTGCAATGGATCTGGTATACTCCAGGGGAAGTGGCTGGTATCGGGTGGAGTTATAATGTTACTAATATTTCACAGAATTTCTAAACAAGACCTTCAGAGCACAAATTATAGCAACTGTTGTAAAACACAAAGTTCTCAACTAGGTTGTTGCAGAAACAATAAAATTGTAACTGAAAAGAACTTTTTTTTCTTTTTTTCCCCAGGTGCCTTGATAGGCACCCTCTAGAGCTGATTAAAACACAATGTTAAAAATGTTAAAAGTCTTTGGAAAATTAATGCATTCATAATTTGGGGTTAGGGAAGTGCTTTAGAGCTAGTCCTAAAAATAGTCTCTCAAACTTATAGAAACTTCTGCATAACAGTGTCTTCTGCCATTTAATCTTGTGTGAAGGACTCTAGCATGGATGGTCTTCCAGGACTTGCCATACCAATGATTGTGAATATGGTTTTTATGTTTTGCAAGAAGGATATTAACCAATCTACTGGTCTGTCCAAATTAGGCTACGCTTGGGCAGAGAGAACTTCATACACTTCAAGATGAAGCTGTACCTTCAAGGAATGGATGAAGGTTTACTAGCTGGATGTGTGGGTTGAAAGTGGCATAGATATTATATTTATGAATAACTTTAGCTATATTTTTGGATGTACACAGGATAAAGATGAATAAGAATAGTTTTGTTGTGATTTTGTATATCACATGTAGGATGGATGGAGCATGCGGTACAGGAGTTGGACTATTGATTAAAAATTAAGAATTATCTACACATTAGCACAAGAAAAGTATATTTAATATACTGCCAGATATTTCAGTTTGAAAATAAGAAACTATTCTCAGTGGCTAGACGGAAAACAGTTTTTTTACAAGGTAGAATACAAACAATTGATCATTCAAAAATAAATGAAATTGCATGAGTAGTGAAGTCCATTATTTACAAAATTGTTCATAATGTCCTTGGCTTTTGAAAGGTGTGCTCCTGCTGGGTGCTCCAACAATTGTTAGGGAACACAATGCAACCTGCATGGGGATGTGTCTAGAGAATCTGACATTGAAATAGAAATAGTTAAAACTTAATTACCTCCACCATGAATAAAAGCAACTGGCAATATATATGAAAATAATACCATAATGGTAAAAACCAGTGATGTAACTACAGAATGGATCATTTTTTGAAGTGTTTACATGCTAATTTGAAATAAAAATATACATGCCTTTATATTCCTAAGATATAAATAATGAATAACAACTCATTCCCTAAATCTTTTCAACATGTGAACCTGGTCTTGAGAATTAAAAGAAATTACTCACTAGAGACTTTCTTTTCCAAATTGGTGATGCTCCTAATTTTCCCTGTAATATATGACTTGCATGATCATGTGGACTTAGCCCATCAGAAGGAGCAGGTGATATTAATTCAATGTCATCTTCACCCCAACTTTTGATGTCATGACAAGCAATTGACGAAGTCCGTTTAGGTACCCTTGGAGGAATTTTTCTTCTCTCTTCATGAAATTTTCTACTCTGCACTATGTCTGTACATTTGGATGGTTTATGCAATAGTTCAGTATTATCTTGCTGATGCACAATTCCTGCACTAACAGAATATCTTGAAGGACACTCTCTTTGCAGTTGAGGATGCTCTTCACTGGCAGAGTCTCCCTCAATTCCAGCCTGAAATGAAGCAGTGGGTCATTTTAAAATAATATTTAGACAAAATATTGGATCTCCCAACTATGTATGTATTGCAGAGTTCCTAAAAGAAATGTACACCTTGCTTTAAGTCCAATATTGTAAATTTCATTTGATATTGCAGAAGAACTTATAAAAAAAAATGTATTATGTCACAAGCTTCAGCTGTTGTGGGATAAAGTTAATGCTCTTCATACAAAATAAAAATATCACTTCATTAATACTGTTTGAGAGCAGTTTTGGCAATCCATATTCTATTTCAAATTGAAAATATTCTTTATTTTTCTGTAAAAAGCAAACTCCAAATCTCTGATTAATCTGTATGAGTAATTAGTTATATTATCCATAATAAGTGAATAGGTGCTATATGAAATTTTTTTTTATTAAATAGGATTTGAAACTTAACAGATAGCTATATATTTAATTTTAAAAGGAAAAAAAGTTGAATTCGATGACTGAAATAGTGTAAAATAATCAAAATTGTTAGTTTAACCTTGTAATATTAATGAAAACAACTTAGATCAATACAAGTTACCATTAATCTTAAAACAAATGTTATTTTATATAATTTAAAAACAAAGAGAATATGTTTCATGTTTGCAAATCTATAAGTGTGGCATGAATGCTTGTGAATGACATTAGATGGAATGTTTTTTTATTTTTATTTATTTATTATTTGCCCAGTTTGAAACCACCACTCTACTTTTTAGAGGCCTGAAAGTAAACCTTGTCTTTAGAATGGTACCAGATTACTTAACCCCTGATATCAATATCATCCATGGTGCGATTGGTTACAACCATTCATTGGTGGACTTAGCATACTAAAAAAATAACAAATCTCTGTGACTCAAAAATATCAAATGAACCTCCATTAGAATAACAGAGATTTTACAAGATTTTACAATTAAACATTTCAACATAATGACCAATGAGAAACCATAACCCAAATGGGTTGGGTTGCAAAGTAAGATATTTGGACACACCCTACATAGAAAAATTATACCTTCTTGTATAATTAACCAATCCTGAATGCAGAACCAGGTACAAGTACTCTATAAATATATAGAGAAAAAATATCTGATAGATACCAGCAAGTTGTATATGATGGAACAGTGTCCCAGAAAAGGAAAGTGGTGTGCCTCAGGGTTCTGTTCTTGGGTCCCCTACTATTTAACTTATTTGTTAATGTTATTTCATGTGGATTGACTGGTGAAGGTAACTCAGAGGACTGCTGCAATTCTGAGAAGGATGCTGACCTGCAGAGATAAAAGAGTTGTCATTCCATTATATAAAGCCCTGATCAGACCACACTTGGACTATTGTTCTCAGATTTGGTCTCCAGGATTTGAAGGGAATAAATTAACTGTGGAAAGGGCACAGAGGTGGATAACAAAGATGGTTTCAGGACTATACAATGTTAGTTATGAGGATTGACTGAAGAAATGTGGACTGCAGAGTTTGGTAGATAGGAGGTGATAGAGACTTTTAAGCTGTTGAGAAGTAGTTATAAGGTTGACACTGGGGAGTTCTTTTGCTTTGTGGAACAGGGAGAAGGAGTGAGGACAAGGGGCCATCCCTGGAAGTTACGAAAGGAACCGATGAGCAAGGTGGTGAGGAGTGGTTTCTTTGCATGGAGGGCTTGAACTGTGGAATAGATTGCCTGATAGAGTGGCGAGAGAGCACGAATGGTCAATGAGTTTAATGAGCAGTATGATAGACTCGTGTTTTCTAGGAAGGACCACCCCCATAATGAGTCTTTTGACTCCATGGAATACATGGAGGCCTGAATCATAATAATAATCTTCATGTCTGCCAATGATGCATAGCTAGGTAGAATTATGAGGAGTATTGCTGATGTTAATTCTCAACAGGAAGATTTGAATAGATTTTTAGCTTGGACAAATGAGTGAGATTGCAGTTTTAATATTAATAAATGCAAGGTGTTACACTTTGGGATATAGAGATACAAGGCTATGTGCTGTATTGGTGGAGCTGTACTTCTGGAAATGGATGAGATTTGGGATCTTGGAGTGATAGACTGTGGACTGAAGTTCTGAGTGCACATGAGATTGCTGCTATGATAAAAAGTACACTGACATTTAGGGATAAGGTAATAAAATGGTTCCTCTATATAAGGCATTGGTCAGACCACACATTGTGCTCAGATTTGATCATCTGGTTTTCATTGTTATGTGAAAACACTAGAGAGGATCCAAAGATGAATGACCATAATGATATCAGGACTCTGGAGTGTTGGTTATGAAGACTGTTTGAGGAAATGTGGATTACACAGGTTGGTAGATAGTGGAAAATGGGATAGAGACCTTCGAGTTAGAAAAGGAATTATAAAAAGAGTGGATTAACGTTAAGATGGGAAGAATGAGAGGCCATCCCTGGAAGTTGTATAAAAATGTGGTGAAGAAAGGTGTGAGGAGCAGATTTTTTATGTGGAGAGTTGTTAGTGAGTGGAATGCAATTGCCAGAGTGCATTGCTAACGAAGGTAGTGTAAATAACTTCAAAGCTCATTATGAAAGACATGTTGCTGGTTGAGTTGGCCTCTCATGATGAGTCTGTTGACCAAATGGAGGTTACCAAAATAATAATGATAATATTTCAAATACAAAGACAAGAATTTGAAAAAAGTATGTTTCAAAAGTTAATACTATTACAGTAATACTTGAATTAGTACTTGAAGGGATGAACACCACTCTAGTATTTAACGTATTACATATCAAGTACTTGCTCAGTTAACTGCCAAATTAGAAATAACATACTGTGTAAACAAATTTAAATTTGTTTTACAGGACCTTCACAGAGTTAAAAGATTACTGCAGAAGACAGAATTATAATTAGCTGTTTTTTTGCCTAAGATAAAATATTAATTTTGCATCCCCTCTAATTGAAAAATGCCCCTTGGTTTTTAATTTTAAAACTAGAAAAATAATATCTGAATAAACAATAATATATAAAATAGAAAATGTTTTTTATTATTTATTATTAAAAAAAAAGTGTTCTGCTTGTCTTAGTGACAGCACAAGTGGAAGGTCTGTTCATGGTGCTACAAATTAACACCACACCTTAAAGTCATTCAGTGTTTGTACTCTCTGATAATGCATTCCATGCATCCACTACTCCAACTCATTGCTTTTTCTAGAACTTCGACGAATGATCACCTGTCCTGCCTTTTGGAAAGACTCTTCACTGTTCATCTGGTTACTGCAATCATCTCTCTCTACCCTCCTACTATCTGCAGATTGTCTCTCAATCTGTCATTTTACGTTCCTGTATCATCTCTGCTATCCACCATTATATCTTTTCTTTTTTTATAGTTTATTCATTCCCCATAAAATTCAGAGCGATTGTATCAGAGTGTGGTTGTTCACATGTGCTCTGATCACTGCCTTATACAACATAGCCACATACTTCTGCTGGTCAATGTCTTTATTATTGTGGCAACTGGCTTGGTTATCTTTCCACCTTTGCATTTTCCTGAACTTTAATTTCCTATCCACTATCACCTCACAATGGAAATAGGCAGGACACGTTGCAAGACTCAAGGACAAAAGTTTTATTGGAGTGGCGGCCATATGAAGGTAAAAGATCAACTGGAAGACCTGAAAGAAGATGGTCAGATGATATAAGAAAAACAAAAATTAGAATTGGAAAAATTGGAACTCTTTGGCACCAACAAGCCCAGGAGAGAAACAGATGGAGATTGGGAGACACCTATAGCCAGAAGTGGCTATAAAAAGGGTTAAAAGAACAAGAAAAATCACCTCACAAACCTTTACTACCTCCAATAGGGACTCATAAAATATATAGCCACTTCTCATTAAAAAAAAAAAACATATTTAATTATTTCCCCACCTCATTTGCTCATCTTTCCAACCTATTCAAATCTCCCAGAAGAGCTATTACATCAACATTCCAAATAATTCCTCCTGTTTTTTTGCATTATCTAGAAACAACTGACCATCTTCTTCTAATCTATTCACAATAATGTTAACAAAGATAAACAGTTATTATAAATAACTTTTTTATATCTGTCAGATAAGCAACTACTAATCCAATCCACTAGCTGATTATCTATATCAGGGATGCACAAACTTGTTAAGGCTGAGGGCCACATAGTTCCACTGTTACTTATGGGAGGGCCACCAAAAAAAAACTTGAAAGTTATCTACCATATATTGTTTATTTTATTTATACCTATCATAATTGTTACAAAAAAGGTAATAAAAAGTAAGTGAATTTAATTTGACGCGTGACATTGCATTGATTTGACAATTGTTTTGATATTTGGTTCGAGTTTTGTAGTAGCCAACCGCAAAATTGATTCTAAATTTTCATCAGTCAAACGGTTCCTATTTTTCGATTTGTTAATATTCATGACTGAAAAAGTTTGTTCACAAATACATGTTGAGCCAAAGAGGCTTGCACATTTTAATGCATTATCTAGCAACCATTTATAATTGTTTTTATCGACACAACGATAGAAGTTTAATAAATTGCCTTCGTTAAATTTATTTCGCAGGCTCTCATCGTTTTGAATGTCGATGAGTTCAAGCTGTGCAGATTCGGGTGCATTTTCAGACAAAATGGCAAAAGGATTGCTAAATAAATCTAGCAACGGTTTCACCTTTTTAAAATCAGAAAACCGATCCTTGAAGGCTGATATCAAGTTATCAATCTTTTCAACATACACAGTTTTGAAGTTGACATTGAACTTTTCAGAAACTTTCTTATAATTAGGAAAATGGATGTAATTCCCTGACTTCAGTTGGATTTGAAATAGATTTAACTTGCGCTGAAAAGACAAAATGTGGCCGTAAAGTTGAGTTACCAATTGATCTTTGCCCTGAAGTCGCGTATTTAACTTATTTAAATGATTAGTAATGTCAACCAGAAAGGCTAAGTCACATAACCAATCCGGATTTTTTATGTCAGGGACGTTTTTGTTTTTTTCAGTCATGAAGATTTCAATTTCATCGATTAAATTTAGGAACCGCTCCAATGTTTGTCCACGACTTAGTCACCTCACTTCTGTGTAAAAAATTAAATCACCATATTCACTTTCAATGTCTTCAAGAAACTTTTTAAATTGTTGGTGATTAAGGCCACTGGATTTTATAAAATTAATCGTTGAAAACACAACTTTCATGACATGTTCAAATCCAAGTTTCTTAGGGCACAAGCTCTCCTGGTGGATTATACAGTGGAATTGTATCAACTCATCATCATGCAATCCCAAATGCTGTTTCAATAATGTTACCAATCCAGAATTAGCTCCTGCCATGGAAGGAGCTCCGTCAATCATGATACCTGATAATTTTGTCAGATCTAAATCAAATTTGAAACACCGTTTCAAAAGCCCAGTGAACATGTCATTACCTTTCGTTTGATCTGACAATGAACTCATTCCAATCAGCTCCTCACTTACCTCAAACTCTTGCATTATTCCACGTGCAAATATTAACAACTGGGCTGTGGAAGTAATGTCAGTTGATTTATCAATAGCTAATGAAAAATAGGCAAATATCTTTGAATAAGATGTTAATTAGTCCTTTACATTTTCCCACATTGCAGTAATTCTTCTTTGCACAGTCATCATGTTTAACTGAATTTTCTCAACATTTTTGGCTGATTTTTAGCAGCTATCTCAAGGCAATCTTTAACGAAATCTCCATCTGTAAATGGTCAGCACCTTTTTGCTATAAGGTTAGATATTTCAAAACTTATTTCTGTTGCGATTTCCAAATCTTGAATAGGTTTTGTAAACATCACTTGCTGACCTGTCAATTCTCGTTTCAAAAATGAAATCTTTTGTTTACATAGTTCTTCGGGTAGATTTGAAAAATGTAGAATGCAGACTTTCATTCTACATTTTTCAATCATATCGTATTCTTTTGGTATAGCTACAGCACTTTTGCAAATCAAGCACACGATATTATTAAACGACTGCACAAAACTGTATTTTTCGGTCCAGCTATCTTGAAACTGTCGTTTTTTATCCTGTAGTTTGCATTTCCTACTTGGCCCTGCTTTATCCATTGTAGAATTTATTTTTTACCATTTCCTAGGGGTGATAATTAATTGTAGCAACAGCACCTACAACAAAATACTCATATGACAAATAGACGAATTATAAAATTTGTTAACATTATTACTAACCAATTATCGTAAGTAGACAGGCAATCGTGATGTCACAGCTACTTTGCTTTGCGCATGTACCATTTTTAAAAATTACCTATCGTGTAACTTGTTAAAATAATGCATGGTGAGGCGGGCTGCCAGCAAATCAATGGAAGGAAGCAGTCTGTGCATTCCCTAATCTATATCCATTCACTGCAACTTAAATATCAATTTGTTATGCAGCAACCTATCAGTCATTGCAAAATCCAGAAAACTCTCCCCACACTATTTCAGAAAATAAATATAATGTTAGGATTAGGGACCATGAAATGGCACTTGTCAGCCATCTCTTCACTAAATGGCATTTATAATTAGCGATAGCTTCATTCCCTAATACTACTCACCTTTAAAAATCTGTGCTAGTCTTTTTAAAGAATCTCATTCTTATCCACCAAATACTTAATTATACAAGCCCATATTAATTTTTTAAACTTTAAACTGCTATCAAAGAGATGCAAACCGGTCTGCAGTTTGATAGATCCATTTTGATACCATTCTTATGCAACAGAACTATCTTAAACAACTACTATGTCATCTGCACCAGTCAAATGATATTTCAAAATTTACTAAGGTTATTCTTCTATAATCAACTCTCTCTCCATTATCTGGCTGCATAAACAAAGGCCCTCCTTGGGATTTTTAATGCTAGTCATATAATTTAATTTCTCCTTCCTTACTGTACTGGTCACTTTTCTAGCTCAAATCATATTCCAGTACTCCCTATCTTTTTATATCTTTCTTATAACTTCTTCCTGTGTAATTCTTGTTCTATTTACCAAATTTCATTTTCAGCCCAGACCTATTTATTCTTTTCATGCTATGTATATAAGTTGTTACAGCTATTATCAAATACAAGGGCCACTTGAAAAGTTCTACATGTTGAAATCATATTATTCAACCAAACATTTATTTAACAAAATATATATTTTACAGGTATTTAATTTAATCTTAATTCTGTTACTGCAGCTGAACACTTGGGTAAGTCTTTTATTCCAGTCAGCAAAATCTTATATTCCTGTTTGTCACCTTGTCAATGATGGCAGCATAGCATTTCCCATGGAGGAGGATCTTTCAATTCAGGAGAAAGACTTGAGGACTTGTATTATTGAGGACTCATATCAGGAAAATGTACAAGGATAAGTACTGGAGTATACAGTGGCCTTACATTGTCATAGTGTGATATCCAACATGATTCAGATTCTTCCATTTTGGAGTGTTATTTTGCAAACAGAAAATGAGCATTTAACCTTTTCCCAAGAGGCTGGATTACAATAAATATTATTATTATTAATAATAATCTCCATGGTGTCAAAAGACTCATTGTGGGAGATACACACTGTTACACACAAAGCTTATTAAACTGGGCTTTAAACTCATTCAATGTCTTCACATTCACCACACTGTCAATGCATTCCAACTTATCAATCACACTCCATGCAAACAACCTGCTACTTATTCTCTTCCTCACACTCTCCTTATACAGTTTCCAGAGAAGAAATTTTTCCTTCTCATATGCTTCGTGCTTGTTATCACAAGTAAGCCATCCTCTCCCATTTCCTCTACATTTGAGTTTCTCATGATTTAACATTGATGAGAATGAAACATCCTGAGAAACTGTTCCCTGAATACCTCAACTGTGTCCTCTGCAGCAGTTACCAATACATCATTTACATCATCTTACCATAATTATTCTTCTTTCTACTTGATACACATTAGAACAACCCTCTAGGATTTTTTCTTGGTCCAATTTGCTAATTTCTGCTCCATTCATCCATTTGCCACTTACTCAAGCAGCATTCATGCTATACCTCCAAGCTGTCTCTCATTGTAGTTTCACATATATCCTTTTCACATAGAAGTCTTCATATGACTAGCAACCACCCAGATGATTACTTCATGTTCACTCTCATGAAATGGAGGGAAGTGCAGTATCTCACTCACAGTTGCATTCTCTGATATGAAGGCAGAAACTTGCATAATCCACTGGCCATGAATACACAGTATGCGGAACTTTTGAAAGTAATATTGTATTTCTTAACCAATACAGACTGGCGTTCTTTCCTTCAAGTAAGCTCATCATGGCTTTGCACGTTGCTGACTTAATAATCCACAGTAGTAAAAGAACATTTTGGGATTTATTATGGCCTGCTTAGCTGATTTTCTTTCATAATCACATTTTACCTTCCTAGCCATGCTGATCTCCTTCTTTGTGATCCTCCTCATCATGTTTCTTTTAACATTCTGCTTTTTTTGGAACTCCTACATACTGATACTTTTTGTCTATACTCTTACATAATTTATCTCTCTGACTCTGGAGACATAGTCTAAAACTGTTTCACTCACAACCCCTTGCTCCAAACCACATGCAAATCTTGAGTCTAATCCCCCCCCACCACCACACACACACACACACACACACACACACACACACACACACACACACACACACAGACAGTGTGTGGAAATTCAACATGTTGACATGTTTTATGAATTAGATAAACTGTATGGACATATGGACATACAATGATTGATATTATTTAAAACTGATGTACATAAATTAAATTAACCATTAGTATGCCAGTTTGATATGATAGTGATCACTCTCTCTACACTCTAATCTGCAAGTTGTACATTTCAATTCTCACTGCAGCATGGATGTTTGGGAATGTCTCTAAATGATGCATGCCTATGAATGCACTATCCTACTCACTGGAAGTCTGAAGTGCCATGAAAATTTACCAAGTTTTGGTAAATGCAGGATTCCCAGATTATCTTACATTAATTTTTTACTAAATAATTTAAGGAAATTATAACGTCAACTAGGATATTCAAGGATAACAAGGCTCTTCATATTTATAACTGTGCCAGCCAAGCCTTGCTCAGGGAACAAATTGCCACGACTCACCATTTCCTGAATGATGCTAACTTAGCTATCCAGGAACTCGAAGATGACCTTTCAAGCACCTTAAGCCACGAAATTTGGTCTATTTTATATGACATCTCATGCACTGCAGCAGAGAAAGAATTAAAAATTCTTTCTCTGCTGAAAGAATTATACATTAAGGGATTGGCCAGTAGTCTGGATAGTGGCCAATCCCTTAATGCATAACAGTATACATATCCACAAGGAGATGTGTTTTGCATTATGGGAGATACTGGGATAGGAGTGGTGGTATCTTGCTCCACCCTTGCTACGAGTTGCCTGGTGTTGTACTACTTAGCCAGGTAAGATAGTACAACACTATATTCAGTCCTGAAGATATTTTCAGACACGAACTTTGTTTGCTCTCACTGGGATAAAGGATTAAACTAAATTTATTATACTAAATTTATTATACAGCATTGGGCGATGAGGGTAATATTATCTGTGAGAATCAACATGGATTTGTTAAGGGGTGCTCTTGCTTTAGTAATATGATTGCCTTTTATAATAAAGTGACAAGAGCAGTTGATGAGGGAAAGGCATATACTGCCATTTTTTTGGATTTTGCAAAAGGCAGTTGACAGGGTGCCACATGATAAGCTGATATTTAAGTTGCAGCACATGGGTTTAAATGTCAGGTTAGTCAAATGGATTCAGGATTGGCTGACTGATAAGTATCAGAGAGTTGTGTATGGTGGGGCAATATCAAGGAAGCAGAAAGTTACAAGTGGGGTTCCACAGGGATCAGTAATGGGACCTGTATTGTTCAACCTTTATATCAATGATATTGTCAATGGATTGCAAGGGGAAATTCAGTTATTTGCAGATGATGTGAAGCTAGGAAGGGTTATCAGTAATAGTGCAGATGTGGCAGCCCTGCAAGAGGATTTGAATAAACTAGAATGGGTAAACGAATGGGGGGGAGGGGTATCTGTTCAATACAGCAAAATGTCAAGTCTTGAGGTTTGGGATCCATATCGATGGGAGGATACACACTCAACTGGAGGAGCCGTACTGTAGGAAGTAGGAGGAGACAAGAGATCTGGGGGATGATGATTGATAGAAAACTGAAATTCAGGGAGCATATTGCAAAGGTGGTGAGGGTAACTCAGAGGATTGCTGCAATCCTGAGACGGACACTGACCTGCAGATATAAAAGAGTTATCTCTGCAGGCCCTGATCAGACCACACTTAGACTATTGTTCTCAGATTTGGTCCCCAGGATTTGAAGGGGATAAAGTGACTGTGGAAAGGGTACAGAGGCAGATAACAAAGATGGTTTCAGGACTGTTCAATATGAGTTATGAGGATCGACTGAGGGAATGTGGACTGCAGAGTTTGGTGGATAGAAAAAGGAGAGGTGATATGATCGAGACTTTTAAACTGTTGAGAGGCAGTTACAGGGTAGACATTGGAGAGTTCTTTCACTTGGTGGAAGCAGGAAGGAGCGGTGACAAAGGGGGCCATCCCTGGAAGTTACGAAAGGAGGCTGTGCGCAAGAGGGTGAGGAGTGGTTTCTTTGCATGGAGGGTGGTTGATCATTGGAATGCATTGCCTGAGAGAGTGGTTGGAGTGGAAGCGGTCAATGGGTCCATGGAGTCAAAAGACTCATCGTGGGAGGTCATTTTTAGGAAACACAAATTTATCATACCACTCCTTGAAAAAAGAAGAATTTTTTTATTTTCAATATGATTTTTGTTTTGAGAGTAAAACAAAAATCATATTGAAAAGAAAAAAAAAACAAAAATTTTATAAAGAAAGATGAGCATCTTTTAGAGGTGAACTGTAGATTCAATATACAAATATTATTTGATGAAAAATCAGAACTTACTTCATGGTGGACTCAAGGAGTTAAAAAGGTAGTTCTGAAAAAGAAGCAATCATATTGAAAGTTACTAGCAAGTAGGTTAGCAGATAAATTAAAGATACCAAGAAATTATATACTTGGTATCCAAGTAAGCAAACAAAGTTTGTGCTGAAGTATTTTCAGGACTGGGGAAACTTGTAGTAAAGGTGGTATCACTTGCCTTAGTATCCCATAATGCAAAGCACATCTCTTTGCAGACATGTATAATGCTATGCGTTATGGGAAGGATCACTATCCAGACCGGTTTCAACCTTTATTGAGATCTCATCAGTGGGAGCCAGACCTAGAGGTGATACCAAGGTTGAAGAAATGCAGAAGTCATATTTTCATATAATTTTTCATTTCATTTCGAGTTGTCTCAGTCCTGAAAATACTTGAGGTATTTCTGGTATATTTTCTGGTATATACTGCAAACTTTGTTTGCTTACACTTGGATCAAATATTAAACCAAGTATATAATTTCTGGTATCTTTAATTTATAGCATAACCAAGTGAAAAACTTTCAACAACTAGATTAGCAGATGTCCTTATAGAATACAGAGAACAATGTAGGAAAGCTAAGTTTGTGTAAAAATCGCTAAAACTAGTAAGAATATGGAAGATAAATATTTCAAGTGAAGATGAGGGAAAAAATCACATAAAAACTAAAGATAAAAAGATTGAATGTCAAGAGTAATTACTTTGAAAAGCCGTTGAATGGCTTTTTCTACCTCAGTATATATGCTTGAGGAAGAAAAATTATCAAAAATCTGAAACATGGAATGCCCACTGGAATACATAAGATTTGATGAGAAATGCTAAAATATGGAGGTATTAAGATTTTTCTGTGATTACACTGCATAATTCAGAATGCCTGGTCAGAAGTTAAGGTCAAATTCCAGATGGCCAAGTAGAGCTATTATACCCCTCTATAAAAAAGGGACATAAAACTAAACATGAAAATTACTCAGGAATTTCCCCACTGAGAGTTATAGGTATGATTTATGCAAGAATAGCTGAGAACATAAAAAAAATTATGGAAGAGAGCCTTGGAGAAGACAAAGAACTGTATGTAAGTTTTGTTGATCTCAAAAAAAGACATAGGTACAGTGCCATGAGAAAATATTTTCAAAATACTATAATTATATGGTGTGAATGGAACATCATACAAAGTAGTATATTGTCTATATTTAAGATGTTCAGTTCAATCAGGGCAGAATGGAAGAGTAGAATGGAAAATGGTCAGATGTAAAAGGGTGCATGGTATCTCTACTCTTCTTCATCACCTTTGTGTCACATTATAAAAGAAATTGGCATTAAATTATATCCAAATTGGACACATTTAACTCAGCTCTTTACTTTATGCAGATGATTTTGTGTTCCTACATAAATCCAGTACATGTCTTCACGATGCTTTATTTAACTAAATTGTGTAATTCCTATAACATATTTAATATACAAAAAAAAAAACAGAAATAAAAAGACAATATGAAAACAGCTGCATTCTCAATGGCAAACCTACAACTTTAAACACAATTTTTACTTAAGAAGACAAATTAAATTTGAAAATAGATAACAAAATAAGCAAAACTGGTATGTTGTGTTTGTGGGTGGGGGGGGGGATAGGGCTAAATGAATAAATTTATATGAATAAGAAATTAGCCAAAAACTCTAAAGCAGCAGTATACAGGAGTTGCTCAAACCAATTTTAATTTATGAAGTTGAGAGAGTGGGTTAGAAGTAAAATAGTTATTATTATTTGACACCTCCAGGGAGTCCAAGGACTCATCAAGGGAGGGTACCTGCTCTTCAACCAACTCTGTCTCAACCACTCAATCCACCAACTGACCGCAACTACACCAACAGCATCTACCGCCAACCACCACCCACTAGTTTTTCCACAGACAACACAAACATCCATGCCCACCACGGGATTTGAACCAGCAGCCTTTTGGCTGGAGAGCGGATACGTTAACCACTCGGCCAGCCAGGCTGGCCATAAAATAACTGTATTGTTCCTGCACCTTGATTGTTCCAATTACACTACACAAAACCTGTTTTGCTTTGATCGAAGATCATACAGATATAAGAGTTCTGAGAAAAATTAGGGGAAGTGAACAAATGGCAGAATCATTAAAAATGAAGATATTATTATTATTACATGACACCTCCAAGGAGTCCAAAGACTCATCAAGGGAGGCAGCACCTACTCTACAACTCCCAATCTCCACCACTTAATCCACCAACTACAGCAAACCACAACTACCATCATCATCTACACCAGGGGTTCTCAACCTATTCCAGTGGCGTACCACTATATTTAATTCAAGATATTAGATGTACCAGTAAGGCAGTGGCTCACGTATCACAGGTTGAGAATCCCTGATCTATGCTAATATCATTTACTGCCACCAACACTAGTATTTTCACAGACAATCACAAACATCCATGCCCACGGCAGAATTTGAATCAGCAGCCTTTTGGTTTGAGAGCAGATATGCTAACCACTCAGATATTAGGGAGAAACCTGACATCAACATTCAGTAATGCATGAGCAGAACTAATCTAAAGCGGTATGATGACTTAAATAGAATGGGAGAGGAAAGGTCATTAAAACAGGGGTTTGGTATATGTGGACTGATATAGTTAAAAGGCTTTAGAAGACTGAAATATCAATTCAAATAATATTCTTACAAATAACAGGTTCATTTGGAAGACTATATTTTTCTCATTCAGAAATGTCAAAAATATAATTATTCATTAATTATAATAAAGTGTTCAAACCAGTTTTATGGATCTGAGAGTTGAACGCTGGGTTAAAATCCAAAAGGATATTAAATTAATCAAAATTTGTAATTTGTAAAAGCTATGAAACATATAAAAGCTGAAATTGTTCATCAAACAAATGCAATTCTTAATACATATGTAAAAACTACATAGTTCACCATACATGAAAATTGAAACTTTATCTAAGCAAACAGATTTACTTGTTAACTGATGAGTGCACATGATAACAGTAAACTGTAAAAATGATTAACTGTGTTTAAAAAATAAATTAAATATTAAAGAGAAAATTCTCCTTGCAACTTTTGAATTTCAATAGTAAGTTAAATTTTAAAATTTCCTATGTTTGAAGTTGTTCTCAACATAACCTCAAAGGGAAGAAAACTAGATTTTTCACTTACAGCATAGCATCTGATTGATGTGGTAAGTGTAAGAAGTTTGAATGAATTAAAAAAAAAAAAGGTATGACAGTTGGTGTGTGTGTGTGTGTGGCCTCTCTGGAGGCCTCTATTATTAATAATAATGATGATAACGATATACACAAACATAACTTACAGAACTGATTGCACTGTCTTCCGAAGATAAAGATTCCCGAGGTGTGTGAAACTGATCATCAACTGTAGAACCGACAGATTGACTAGGTGTAAGATATACAGTTGGTCCTACATGATGACTTTGACGAATTCCAGAACATGGAACTGCAGTCCATGCAGGATGGCGAGGAACTGAAGGAGGAGATCTCAGAGGAGTCATATAAGTACTGCTATCTGCAGCAGAACACTGTCCTGGAGACTCTTGCTCCTCTTGAAGCAATGGTTTATGCCTATGTGCAGAGTTAATAAAAGGAGAAATTTCTTTGGTATGTATAAAGGATTCTGTTCTGGAAACCTCTACCATGTGACTAACAGATCTCTGTTCATGATAAAGATGGCTTGATTTTGTAGGACTACTGTTACCATCATAACTGTCACTGAGTTCTCTGTAAAGTGTAGCAATATTTGACTTGAGAACTGCATCAATGTAAGCACTGGAATGTACACTATCTGCAGATAAATGGCCTGATTCCTGTTCTACTTCATACTGGCGGTGATGAAGGCTTGAACCATTATATAATGTCCATTCTTTACCATCAACTTCTAGGTTGTGGAAACGGCGAGAAAGACGTTTCTCTCCTTTGGAAGCATTGGCAATGTCCTGAAACCTTTTCATCATACAATATTTGCGAAAGGCACGCTGGATGGTGAGAGCTGCATGACGAGCTCGGACTCCTCCATATTTCCTTTCCAGCATCTCCACTTGTTTATCTAGTAAATCTTGAGATAATTCATACCTGTAATAAAGAAATATTCCTGACAACTAGGCAACCAAACAAATAATGCAAAACTCAGTAACAATAAGAATATTTTTATGAACATTTATCTTCTTGAAGATAATATGAGGGTGGTCTGAAAAGTTCTCGGCCTCGACCATAGATGGCAACGCTATTGGCAAGATTTTTTTTTTTTTCTAAGTTAGTACATCTGTCATAAGCATCCATGTGAAATTGTAAGTCATTCTATCAAGTAGTTTATTTTATACAGCTGTCTGAAGCAAAAGTGCTGTCTGTATCCCTTGAAATAGATAAAATTGAGTATCGTGTGGTTATAAAATTCTTCGTAAAAGAAGGTTTAATGCCAAATGAAATTCATTTGAAGTTCATAAAAGTTTATGGGCACTCCTCATTCATTTTTGACAATTAAGAAATGGGCTGCCGAATTTAAAAGTGGCTGTACCAGCCTTGAAGATGATTCACGTGAAGGACGTCCAAAAAGTGTAACAACACCAGAAATCATTGATCAAGTGCACGATATGGTATTGAATGACTGGCGAGTCAAAGTGCATGAAATTGCTGAGACTATAGGTATTTCAAAAGAACGTATAGGATATATTTTGCAGGAAGAATTGCAAATGAAAAAGTTTTGCGCAAGATGGGTGCCGCGCTTGCTCACAGCAGATCAAAAACGCACTCGCATGAAAATCTCTGAACAGTGCTTGGAGTGTTTTAACAAGAATAAAACTGATTTTGTGCATCGATTTATTACTATGGATGAAACTTGGATTCACCATTACACACCAGAATCCAAACCACAGTCAAAACAGTGGAGAGGTTCCATCAGCAGGAAAGGTCATGGCATCGGTGTTTTGGGATGCTAAACGCATTTTGCTTATTAATTATCTTGAAAAGGGTAAAACAATAACCTGGGAATATTATTCCGATCTTTTAACCAGACAAGGTGAAAAAAATTTGTGAGAAAAGACCTGGTTTGCAGAAGAAAAAAATCATCTTTCATCAGTCTTTCATCTTTTCATCTTTCAATGCACCTACCCACAAAGGTGTTTTGGCAATGGGAAAATTTAGGGATCTACCTATGAATTGTTGGAACATCCTCCTATTCCCCAGATTTGGCTCCCTCTGACTTCTATCACTTCCCAAAATTAAAACTCTTCCTCACTGGTCAGCATTTTTCTTTGAGTCAAGAGGTGAATGCAGTTGTAGAGGAGTATTTTGCAGATCTTACTGAGAATCACTACAGGGATGGGATAATGGCACTGGAAATTATAAATCTGTTTTTTCATTGTTAGGCCAAGAACTTTTCAGATCACCCTCGTAGTTTTAACTAATTTCAGCTTGTTGATCCTTAATCTATATGAATCTTACATTAATGAGATGAAATGTTTGTCTTAATGCAGAACTCTGGTGAGCTGTGAATGAACATAGTTTTGCATCAGTTTCTCTATTTATTTTTCTCTGCAGAGAGCCATTTGTCTTTGTACTTCAATTCAAAGGAAAGGTTCAAATACAGATACTTATTCATTTGTACAGCTTGTTTTATAAACCAATTTGCCTAAATTTTTTTGCACTGTAATTCAATTCTGTGTTCTTGTTGCTCCTAAACCTTTATTTATACTTCTACTTGCTTCATTTTTGTCATTTGTGTTTCATCCAATGGGATAATCTAGACTTAAATTCTGGCACCAAGAGTTATTACCCTACATTAGGAAAGGAGATCTTGAAGTATTTATTAAGATCCTTTGTATTACTAACATAATTTAATTCAATTTTCAATAATAGCATTTATTTCAAAATTTTCATTTGAGAAAGCAGAATTCACTTTCCTTATATCATCTGGCCTTCAAGGAGTATAGTATCATGAAAAACTTTCTGCACAAATACATGAAACTACAGTATATATTTTTTCCTGACTTCTGTATCATATCCATCTTACCAGTGCATAGGCAGGTAATAACTAGGACCAGAGATAGAAATTTTATACTGAGAAAATATCATTTCAGTTATTTATTATTATTCCTTGACATCTGTTTCTTCCTTTAAATGTAAACAATAAGTTTGATCTTCAATCAGGTAAAGCACAGTTGTATGCTATCCCCAATGTCATTTATAATCTCCATGGATAACATCATTAAGGAAAGTGGTTATTACAAATGACATACAATTAGGAGATTATTTAAGCTTAATTCTTTACTCTATGTAGATGATGCAATTCTCTTAAATAAATCTGCTGCAAGGCATCAAGAACCTTAAATAACTGCTGTGACAAATTTAGCACGAAAATCAGCTACAAAAAAAAAAAATAATAATAATAAAATAAAATCTGTAAAAATAGGTAGGAATATAGAAAATAATCAACAGCATTCTCAGTAGTCAATCTATAGAATAGATTAAATAAATAAGTAAAGTAAAGATGGTTGGATAACAGATGAATAAATTTATATGGAGCAAAAGAGATATTATTATTACAGGTATCTCCATGGAGTCAGTAGACTCATCGTGGGAGACCCAAACTATCAAAACAATATCTATCATATCTGTTCTTGAATTCATTTACAGATGAAGAACTCACAACTGAGTCAGGCAATGCATTCCACTCATTCACCACCCTCCAAGTGAAAAACCTCGTTCTTACACTCTTGTTAACCACACTTTTCCTTAATTTCCTCTTGTTCTTCCATCACTATCACACAGCTGAAACATTTCCCCTGCATCAATCTTATAAAAACCTTTAAGTAATTTAGATGTTTCTATCATATCCCCTCTTCTCTGCCTATCAACCATGCTCTCAATCTGTCAATGTACAGAGCATTTTTTATATCACTCACCAACTTAGTCACTCTCCTCTGAACCCTCCACAACCTCCTCATCTCCAAGGAATCCAGATATTATTAATCCACAGCCAAAGAGGAATAATAACCTCTTTGGCTGTGGATGTTGGTGTGTTCCTCAATAACCAAGTAATCCTATGTGCAATCTTGGACACCTTAGCAATGCGTCCCCTGAACTTCATCTCCCTCTCTACCAACACCCCCTAAGTCCCTAGCCTCATCAATCTCTTGGAGTAGTGTTCCATCAATGTAGTACACAGCTGGTAATCTTTTAATCCCAAAATGCATAACTTTACACTTTTCCACATTGAACTGATATCCATTTCCTTTTGCCCATTTTACCAGCTTATTTAAATCATCCTGACCCAACTTTGCATCATCAGCAAACAACTGAATATCTCCCTTCAAGTCATTTCCTATATCATTTATGTACAAATTAAACAACAATAGCCCAAGCGCAGAGCCTGAGGCACACCACTGGTCACCGTCCTCATCCTGGACTCTGCTCCTCCATACACCACCATCTGGTATCTCTCCCTGAGCCATTCTCCTATCCAAATCACCAGTTTAGTATCCATCCCCATCTGTTCCAATTTGCGCAACCATATTCCATGGAGTATCCTGTCAAAAGCCTTAGCAAAATCCAGAAGTACCACTGTGTAGCCATTTCCTTTGTCCAACTCAGATGTGATTCTATTATAAAAAGCTAATAGATTGCTAAGGCAGGATCGACCTTTAACAAAACCATGTTGGCCCCTATAGAGTATCATATCCTGATCCACCCATTCTTGGATTGTCTTTAACCAACTTTTCCAATACTTTTACCACCACTCCCGAGATGGTGATTGGTCTGTAATTAACTACCGCAGTTTTAGAGCCACCTTTATGCAAAAGGAACTACTTTGCCTTCCTTCCACTCCCTAGGGACCATACTAGAGTTTAAACTTAAGTTAAATAACCAAGTAAGAGGCGTTGACAATTCCTTTGCACATTCACACAACACCCGAGCTGATATTCCATCTAAACCTACAGCAGTGTTCGCATTTATACTAAGTACTTCTGATTTCTTAACTTCAATTCTCACATTAGTTATTGGTACAGAGATATTCTCACTTGGGTGATAGACTTTTGAAAAGTGATCACTCAGTAACTCTACTATTACATCTGAATTGGTCACCTCGATACCATCAGCACTCACTAAGGTTATCCTTCCGAAGTCATTCTTCCTTTTACTTGCCCCATAGCGGAAGAACTCTTTGGGATTACCCTTGATCTCCTTGGCTAAGGTCTTCTCATAATCTGATCCAATAGACCAAGCTGACAGTATACAAGACAGTGTTTGAGCCAATTATAAGATATGGATGAAAGAGTTTGGTTAGATATAAAAAAGTAGATCAAAGATGGCAGGCTACAGATAAGTTTGAGGAAAATTAGAGAAATGAATGGAAGTCATCAATGGCAGAACCATATTAAAAAAAATGACAACATCAGAAAAGAACCTGACATTGTTAATATTCAAGAATATGTAGTGGAGACAAGATGGTTATATGATACTTAAACAAAATGGGAGGTGAAAGATCAGCATTTTGCCAAAAAAAAAGTTTGGCAAAACTGACAGGAAAAAAAAAAAAAAAAAGACCAAGGTCAAGCTATATTACTGAGTTGCTGCCATCAGGAGTACTTTTAAGACAGAAATGTATAAACAGAACTGCTGTTAATCAGAAACTAGTCACAAAATATTAATAAAATAGTCACAAAGTATTAGACTGATATAAGATTCCTTAACCCCCCCCCCAAGAGGGTATATACAGAAAACGAGGTCTTCACTTATGAAAATTAGAATATGGCCATCCAGTACATAAGTGTTACTGATTCAGGTAACTAAGAATAAATAAATAAATAACATTGCAAAGCACATTCTGAAATACATAAAAGAATGGCAGGCAGTTAGTTTCTAAAACATACTTATTATGCTTCTCTTAAAGTTGAATGTCACCTTTAATTATATCTGCAAAATGCAGATGCAAAGTAAAGGGAAATAAACTAAATACAAGATTTAAAGAGAAACATTCCTACTGATTCTTCCAGGTAAAATTTATGCAAGCATACTTAAGAGGCCAAGAAAAATTGTGGAAGTTGACAAAGAGCAAGCTGGATTCAAACCAAATAGGAGTTGTCATGATTGATTTTCCCTTTAAAACAAAAGTTGAGAAATCATGGGAATGGGACTAAATGGAAGAAGATATCTGTGCTACACAGAAGATGTTATATGCTGAGAGATCATTTTTAGAAACAACATTGGCTATGAAGCACTCCTACCAATCTCAAAAAGGTATGCCTGCATTAATTTGAAAAAAGATTTGGGAGACACTCATCTTGAGACTAAATATAGCCTGACTTCTCCAAATTAACTTTATAATTATCTGGTTCCTAGAGGGAGCTTTGTTAGGACATCAGTTCTTTTTCAGCTACAATTTGAATTGTTTCTACAACTATCTAATTGAGTGTTCTTTCCACAGTTGTAATTTGTGCTCTGATTTCACTGGTTTGAAAACCAGTGAAATCTTAATAAATTAATTATACCTTTTTCTCTTAATATTGTTTATACCATCTATATTTTAGTGGTAAGTTAACAATTACAACTGAAGGAGGTATAGAAAGAAGGGTTGATATCAAATCAGTGAGGTGCATCATAATGAGGTGTCATTATGAAGGAAACCATCGTTAAACCTGATATCTAAATTGGAGATGTCAATGATGTTAAACTCATAATTAAATCTAGTACAAGTCTGCAGAATTCCTTAACTGAACTAACTTCTGTAATTCTAATTATGGCAATATAGGTTGGGATGACAAGATAGCAACTGGAAATAAAGAAAATTAATTTTTCCAGTTTTTAAAGGATAATTACCTCAGACAGTACATAACAGAGAGCATGCAAGGATTGAGGGTCTTAGATTTTAACATCTCATCAGAGAATATCATTATAAACGGGGATATCAAATCTCCCTCCAGTTGGTGAAATTGACCTTTAAGTGATTACCTGGTGGTTGCCAGTCAAGTGAGGACTTCTGTGAAGAATGGGTATATGTGGAACTACAAGGTTGGTGATTATGAGAACCTCAGGAGACAGCTTGCAGCTGTAGCATGGAATGAGGAGTTGGGTAGAAAGAGATCAATACTTCTTGGGTGCTATTTAAGAACTATCTATACATACTGGCCACTCAATTAGAAATGTTTTCCAATACCAATCCTCTTCAATTCCCTGTACATAGTTCTGCGAGATATGGGGTGGGAACAGCTTTCATTAAATGCTTCAATTGCAGCGCACAGGAAGTTCTGTTTGTACAAGCCCTCTCAGATGACACGATCTCGTTCCTGACAGACTATCTTAGGACTACAGTTATGCCTCTTAGACGAGCAATGTGGGCTATTTTCTCACTCGTTAAACACTTGGTATATCTCACCTTTTGAAAAACTAGTCAACTCTGCTGTTTTCAAAATCGTTGGAAGTTTTTCCACTTGATTATACTATAAATTAAAGATATAAAGAAATTATATACTTGGTTTAATCCTTTGTCCAAGTGTAAGCAAACAAGTTTGCACCTGAACTATTTTCAGGACTGTGGCAACTCGTATAAAGAAGCTAATGACTTCACATCACTTGCCTTAGTATCCTATAATGCAAAGCACATCTAAATATGCATTATGGAAAGGGTCACTACCCAGACCGGTTTCAACCTTTATTGAGATCTCATCAGTGGGAGCCAGACCCAGAGGTGATACTAAAGTTGAAGTAATGCAGAAGTCCTATTTTCTATATGAGTAGCCAAAAGGTGTCACACCTTAATATTAAAATATTCTAGATTGGAGAAAGTTGTTGGAAATTTTTCCACTTGGTTATACTATAAATTAAAGATAATATCAAAAAATTATATACTTGATGTGCTTTGCATTATGGGATACTAAGGCAAGTGATGTGAAGTCATCAGCTTCTTTATACGAGTTGCTCCAACCAGGTATATAATTTCTTGGTATCTTTAATTTATGTTTTCAAAATCGTCACTCCAGCCAGATGGCACCCACAATAAGCCCTTTATCGAATGATGAAGGATTCTTTGTTGAAAGTTTATTTTTCACTTGGTTAGACTATAATAAATTTAGTTTAATCCTTTATCCAAGTGTGAGCAAACAAAGGTTGCACCTGAAAGTATCTTCAGGACTGGGGTCTGGTAGTACAACACCGGGCAACTCGTAGCAAAGGTGGACCAAGCTAACATCACTCCACTTTGCGAGAATATATCATCCAGGTGGTGACATTGCAGAAATGAATGAATGAACCAATAGATTATACAGGAATTGTGATGAATGAAGTGGAGGTGACTAGTCTATTGCAAAACCTCAATGTCAATATATCTGTGGTATTGGATGATATACTAGCTCGTGAAGCTGACTAAAGAATTGTCAGTACCCTTGACCATTTTGTTTAATTTGAGTCTGAGGTCTGGGTTAGTCCCAAGGGGGTGGAAAGAGGGAAAAATAGTTCCACTGCATAAAGGAGGTTCCAAGACTACTGTTGTAAATTACCGACTGATTAGCATATCAGGAATCATTGTCAAGGTCTTGGAG
Organism: Typopeltis vanoorti; assembly: GCF_054136105.1. NCBI lineage: Eukaryota > Metazoa > Arthropoda > Arachnida > Uropygi > Thelyphonidae > Typopeltis > Typopeltis vanoorti. The sequence continues at coordinate 99,307,141 of NC_143551.1, read as the reverse complement.
AAATTAGTCAAGAGAAGAATACAGGATACTGTATGGGGGACAACATGGTTTTGTGAAGGGTAGATCATGCCTCAGTAACTTGCTCACATTTTATAACACAGTGACGGCTGAACAGGATAAGGGTAATGGGTTTACAGTGATTCTACTGGACCTTGTCAAGGCCTTTGACAGGATACCACATGGAACTCTAATCAGTAAACTGGAGCAGATGGGGATGGATATAGGGTTGGTGAGATGGATAGGAGGGTGGTTGATGGAGCGATACCAGAGAGTGGTTTATTCAGGAGTTGAGTCCAAAAGACAGCTTGTGACTAGTGGTGTGCCGCAGGGTTCTGTTCTTGGACCACTACTTTTCAATTTGTTCATTAACGACATAGGAAAGGATCTGAGAGGAAGTGTTCACTTGTTTGCTGATTATGCAAAGTTGGGTAGAGCAATTGTGAGTGCACAGGATGTCAAAATTTTGCAAGATGATTTGGATAGTTTGGAGGACTGGGCTAAGGAAAATGGATGTCAATTTAATGTGGCGAAGTGCAAGGTTATGCATTTTGGGGTGAAAAGATTAGCAGCAGTATATCACATTGGTGGAACTGTAATCCAGGAGATTGACGAGGCCAGGGATTTGGGAGTGTTGGTGGATATGGAGATACCAGGTGAGATACTGAGATAGGAGTGATGTTAGCTTGGTCCACCTTTGCTACGAGTTTCCCAGTGTTGTACTACCTGACCCCAGTCCTGAAGATATTTTCAGGTGCAAACTTTGTTTGCTCACACTTGGATAAAGGATTAAACTAAATTTATTATAATCTAACCAAGTGAAAAATAAACTTTCAACATCTTTCTCTAAATCCAGAGTAATTTAATAAAAAGGTGGCACACCTTTTGGCAACTCCTATAGGTAAAGATAACCTCGCTATTGCTTCTGGCTGGTATCTCCACGTCAGGGCCTGGCTCCCACTGAAGAGACCTCAATAAAGGTCGAAATTAGTCTGGGTAGTGGCCCTTCCCTTAATGCATAACATTATACATATCTGCAAGGAGATGTGTTTTGCATTATGGGAGATACTGAGATAGGAGTGATGTTAACTTGGTCCACCTTTGCTATGAGTTGCACTACCTGACCCCCAGTCCTGAAGATACTTTCAGGCGCAAAGTTTGTTTGCTCACACTTGGATAAAGGATTAAACTAAATTTATTTGATTCTATGTTATCAACACCATTGACAATTACTGACCAGCAGCATTCTTAAATAGTTGCCTAGAAGACAATGCACGTGTGACCAAGTATTTTCATATACTCAGTGTAAGTGACATTTAGGTATATCTACATAAAAGTTTCTAATTCATGGTCAGTATTGTGTACCTCTTTAACCCATCCTGAGGGATGGATGGTTAAAGAAATAGAAGAAGAAACAATTAATTTGAAGCTTTGAGGACTGGTTTAAAAGGGGTAGATTTTTATACTTAGGCCTTTTATTTTATTGCATTTTAATATCTAGAAAAAGAAAACAAATTAAAGAAGATTGAGAATTATGTTCCCAGCTAAATGGGATAGGGGTGGGGGTAACAGTTTTACCTGTTACTACTGTTTAATGACTGGTTGTTTGTTTTTTTTTGTTGTTTCTATGCCAGGTAAGAATTCTGAAAAATTTTCGCCATTTGCCATGCTTAACTGCCAGTTTATTTATTCCTGAGTAAATATTTTGTTGATCTTTATTCTTTCAATCCACATTTTTTAATATATTCAACATAATTATTTATTGAAACATTGGGTTTGGACCAATATGTTTCCATCTTGAAATGCATGCTATGCTACTGAAGGCTAATGTAGATTTCACCCAATGTAACATTTCCAGGAGGGTATCCATCTTGTGTATACTTTACAACATCGAGGGATTCAATATTGAGAAATTCAGGAAATGTATAAACTGAGTTAATATTTAGGTGATTGAATAAAATCAAGTGTCAATCTTTAGATACAGCTGCTGCTGTTTTTGCAAATGCAACCAAAGCTCTGAGTGTGTTATTCTCAAGTGTGCATTCATCTGACTGGTTTGCCTCCTTTGTGAGATGAAAAACCCTATCTCTTTTGTATGAAACCACCTAATTCTCCTTCATTTAGAAAAAAAATTCTTCTAAAGGTTCCTGCTATCTTAGCCAAAGTTTAAACCAATGTTCTTCCAACAGAAGAACATCACCTACTGACTGGCAGATATTGGATAATGTCAATTGACACTGATTTTATTAATTGCTCAGTCAGTCAAATAATGCTCTCCACAAATGAGTGCATGTCTCCATACTGTAATTGCTTTTTTTTTTAGCCATATCTGCTTTGGTTCAAATCACATTTAGAATGGAAAGAATCTTTATAAGGTGTTTTCTATTCAAGTTGACATTAGTCTCATGGCAGGATTTTTCCGCCAGGAAACTCGAGTTTTTAGCGAGTAACAAAGAAACCAGCTGGGGGGGGGGTAACGCAATAAGATACAATACTTTCACCTTATAACTATAATTGCTTTAGCTTAATTCAAACAAATTTCCGCACATTCGTAGTCACTTCTATTTCTAATAAGTAGCACATTTGCCATGTAAATATTTTTAATATTGGAAAAACATAAAAGAAATAAATAACGGCACAATACATGCCTTAAAGGTAGGGAGGCGGTATTGTCGATGGGGCTTTATATAATCATCTAATTGAAAAGTACACCGGATTAGACGTGAACTGGTATGTGCAGAAGATAGGTGTAACTTTTCGACGGGCATCTTATCGTGGGGTTGTGATACCACTATGTCAGATGGTTTATAGTTTTAACATCAGCAAACAACTAGAGAACATGTACACAAAATCTGACTCCTCAAATCGGACGCTAAAAAAATAAAATAATTTTTCTTTTGATTTTATTCTGGCAGTTTTGTTATCAAATCTCCGTCTGCCGAATTAGGAACTGCCGATTACGAAATGAATCACGAGGTGTACGCCGTACACCTCGTGATTTCATTTATGCAATGCAACACACAGAAATAAACCTAACACTTTGGTACCATTTTCTTTGATATAATTTTACTTTTTTTTCTACATAAATGAAATAACTTTATCAAACATTTCATTTGTTGGCAAATTTTCTATTCTTTAATACTCCCAGTAATTTATACTCATCATCTATATGCAGAAATAACTGATAATCGAACTTTGCACTCTAAAAAGTATGAAAACTAGAAGCAAAAATAAAAGTCAAGTGTTGGTTAATAAATTAAGCAATTCCTATTATATAAGCAAAGCTGTGGCTAGGAACCTTATTAACAAGGAAAAGCAAAAAATACTAAAATTTTTAATTTCGTCAGTTTTTTTTTTTTTCCCATTATGCATTTAGGCAATGATACGTTTATCATTATTACGATATGCCTTATTTTATAATAAACTACAAACATTAATCCGTGTTATCTTTGATAACATCGTTGTAGGTTCACATCGCTGGGGAAAATTCATCGAGTGGAAAATTTTATGCTGAGAAAATTCATTGGGGGGAGGGGGGGGGAATTCGTCGAGTGAAATATTTTACGCTGGGAAAATTCATCGCGGAAAAAATTCGTTCAAAGCATTATTCGCTAGAAAATTGAAATGATATTGCAGTGATACCAATATATTAAAAGTAAACGCAGTGCAAGATAAATTTCACAAAATATAATTTTATTATATAAAAAAAAAAAAAAAAATCAGCTAACGCCTTTTTATTCCCATATACGGGGAGTAGGCGAGGCCATTTAGCCCTATCTAACTTTTGGAGACTGAGTGGGCAGTTCAATCTCCACTGGTACCAATCAAAGATAGATAGATGGCCCAAGGCTATCACTAATTAAGCGGTACGCAGTGAAGAGAGACGACTCAAATGTGCCGCCATCTCGTGGTCCCTAACACAATATATTTAATGTCTGAAATAATGTGGGTTCTACGGTCGATTTTCTTGAGTTTACAGGACGAAAAACCTGCTTGCCCGTGCCAGAGATCGACTAACTCGGGAACGGTCGAAAAAAGGCTTAGAAAAATTTTCTACGTATTATTTGTTTAGATTTTAATTAGATTTTCATAATATTTTTATTCTTATACAATGAAAGCAATATATTATTGATCGGTGACCAATACATAATTTCTGTTTCGTCTTAAAAAGTTGTAAATTTTTTATTACTTAACACGTTCATTGCCAATCACGCGATATCGCGCGATGCGAGTTCTCACCAAGCGATGATCACGCATTATCGCGTGGACGTCGCTAACTAAATAAAAAAAAATCAGCTAACGCCTTTTTATTCCCGTATATACGGGAGTAGACGAGGCCATTTAGCCCTATCTAACTTTTGGAGACTGAGTGGACAGTTCAATCTCCACTGGTACCCAATCAGAGACAGATGGCCCAAGGCTATCACTAATTATGCGGTACGCAGTGAAGAGAGACGGCTCAAATGTGCCGCCATCTCGTGGTCCCTAACACAATATATTTAATGTCTGAAATAATGTGGGTTCTACGGTCGATTTTCTTGAGTTTACAGGACGAAAAACCCGAGTTTCCGGGAGGAAAAACCTGCTTGCCCGTGCCAGAGATCGACTAACTCGGGAACCGGTCGAAAAAAGGCTTAGAAAAATTTCCTCTAGTCGCCGACTAGACTCGAAACCAAGACTTCCTTCGTGCGGCCAAGCGCGGTGGTGTGCAAACGCCACATCCACTGAGCTACACAGGCCCTAACTAAATAAAAAAGTAAAAAAAATTTGGCCACCACACGAAATTCCAATTTTCAGCTTGGCAATGAAAGTGTTAAATACTTCAGGTTTTGCTGATGAAATATTAATATTTACATTAATATATAACTGGAATAGGTATACGGAGAAAGGGCATCAGATTTAAGAATGCTTATTCTGCGCACTTAGACATCCATCCAGATATAATACTTGTATATATACGAGGGTGGTCTGAAAAGTTCTCAGCCTCAAGCCAACCTGCTCTCAGAAGAGATTCTAAAGCTCATCTGCAGCAAAAACAGGATCAGACGCCGATACCATACAACACTATCCCCCCAGGATAGACAAGAGCTAAACAGGGCAACAACCTAGTCCGATATGCGATCAAAGATCACAAGAACCAGCTGTGGGAGAAGAAGCTAAGCTCCTTAAACACCAAAGACAACTCATTGTGGAAAATGACTAAAGCCCTTCGCAGCGACCGCCCCAACATTCAGCCAATCCAGGGAGAAAGGAGCATGGCCTACCGAGACGACGAGAAAGCACAAGCCTTCGCGGACGCCCTGGAACTGCAATTCAGCCCAAACTATGCGCATGCGGACTTGCACTTCATTGAAAAAATACACAGGCATGTCCGCTGTGCACTCCATCAAACCAGCAGCCAAGAAAACACAAGCTATGCTACACCAAAAGAAGTACACCAAATCATCAAGAGCCTCAACAACAGAAAGGCCCCAGGTCCTGACGAGATTTCAAACCAAACCATAAAAGCACTCCCCCATAAAACAGTTATGCATCTAGTGGCGATCATCAACGCGATGCTAAGACTCAACTGCTTCCCCACTCGCTGGAAAGGGGCAGATGTAATCCTCATCCACAAACCCGGAAAAGCACCTCAATTCCTCCAGAACTACAGACCTATCAGCCTCCTATCAAATCTGGGAAAATCACGGAAAAGATAATTCTGAACCGCCTACAAAACGAAACGGACAAGATCGACCTAATCCCAAAAGAACAATTCGGATTTCGCAAAGGCCACTGCACAACACAACAGGTCCACAGACTTATAGAATTCATAACTACTGGATACAACACACAGGTGCAATCTTCCTGGATGTGGCGAAAGCCTTTGACAAAGTATGGCACAAAGGCCTCATCCACAAACTAATAGCTGCAAATACCCACTAAACTTCGCCAAAATCATAGAATACTATCTGAAAGACCGAAAATTTCAAGTTAAGCTACGTAACCTCAGATCCTCCATGAGAAGCATCACAGCAGGCGTCCCGCAAGGCTCCCTCCTATCGCTGCTACTCTTCAACATTTTCATTTCAGACATACTAAACACAGCATCAACCACTATGGCTTTCTATGCAGACGACATGGCAATACTGACCAGATCACTCAGGACACACTTAGCCACACAACAACTACAAGACAGCAACAAATCTTGAAGAATGGTTTCAGAAATGGAGGATAGATGTCAAAGCCGACAAGAGTACGGCCATCTTTACAAGGAAAGCAACCCACCACGGAGCAGTCACGATGTTCAACACTGATATCCCATGGCAAAAAGAAGTAAAATACCTGGGAATCAAACTGGATAACCGACTCAGCTTCAACCCCCACATCTCACATGCCTGCAACAAAGCCAACTCGGCAATAGCTCAACTCTACAAAGTCAGTACAGAAAACAAACTAACAATATACAAAACAATCATCAGACCCATACTAACGTACGGATCGCCGGCATGGAGCCACACCTCTCCCAGCAACATCAAAGGAATGTTCTCCTCCACCAAGAAGGAAACATGCCAGACATACCTTCGTATCTCAACCAGACTGCTGCCAAGTACTTCGCCCAGGCCTCACTCCATCCCAACCAACTCATTCGTGATGCATCAAATTATGATGAAAACGACAGATGGAGACACAAACGCCCGAAGGCAGCTCTGATCATCGCTTCAAAAGATTCTACACAGCCCTAATTCAGGCGAGCCATGCGCTCAAAAATTTCTCATTATCAATAATCACAATCTAGCGATGAAGGGATAAAAATCCAAGGGATTGACGTCCATCTCACCATTTAAGTTAACAGCTAACAAGTTCTCGGCCTAACAATGAAAAAAAACGAATTTATAATTTCTAAATTAAAAAATTATGTTGAAAAATTTTATTTTTCAACATAATCTCCCTTAAGACTAATACATTTATTCCAGCAATGCTCCAGCGCTATTATCCCATCCCTGTAGTGGTTCTCAGTAAGATCTGCAAAATATCCCTCTACAGCTGCAATCACCTCTTGTTTCGAAGGACAACGCTGATCAGCGAGGAAGATTTTTAGTTTTGGGATGAGATAGTGAGCAGGCAAATTGTCCTCATGAAAGACGATATTTTTCTTCTACAAACCGGGTTTTTCTCACGAATTTTTTCGTCTAGTGTGGTTAAAAGATCCGAATAATATTCCCTGGTTACTGTTTTACCCTTTTCAAGATAATTAATAAACAAAATGCGTTTAGCATCCCAAAACACCGATGCCATGACCTTTCCTGCTGATGGAACCGACTTTGTCTTCTTTGGCGCTGAACAACCGACTTCTCTCCACTGTTTTGACTGCGGTTTGGATTCTGGTGTGTAATGGTGAATCCAAGTTTCATCCATAGTAATAAATCGAAGCACAAACGTTCAGAGATTTTCATGCGAGTGCGTTTTTGATCTGCTGTGAGCAAGCGCAGCACCCATCTTGCGCAAAACTTTTTCATTTGCAATACTTCCTGCAAAATATATCCTACATGTTCTTTTGAAATGCCTATAGTCTCAGCAATTTCACGCACTTTGACTCGCCGGTCATCCAATACCATATCGTGTACTTGATCAATGATTTCTGGTGTTACACTTTTTGGACGTCCTTCACGTGAATCATCTTCAAGGCTGGTACGGCCACGTTTAAACTCGGCAACCCATTTCTTAATTGTCGAAAACGAAGGAGAAGAGTGCCCATAAACTTTTATGAACTTCGAATGAATTTCTTTTGGCGTTAAACCTTCTTTTGCAAAGAATTTTATAACCGTACGATACTGAATTTTATCCATTTCAAGGAATACGTACAACACTTTTGCTTCAGACAGCTGTATAAAACAAACTATTTGATAGAATGACTTGCATGGATGCTTATGACAGATGTACCAACTTAGAAAAAAAAAATCGTGCCGATAGCGTTGCCACCCTCCTATAATTGAAATATTATTATTATTATTTGACACCTCCAGGGAGTCTAAGTACTCATCGAGGGAGGCACCTGGTCTAGAACTCGGTCTTCAAGATTCAATCACCACCTGACTGCAACTACACCAACGCCATCTACCGCCGGTCATCACTCGTATTTACACAGACGATCAAAAATATCCATGTCCACGGCTGATTCGAACTCGCAGCATTTTGGCTGGAGAGCAGATACGCTATCCACTCGGCCAACCAGGGCGGCTACTTCTTACTTTTTTTTTTTTTTTAAATATATCTTAAAATCTTTTAAAAAATAATTCTTAATTTAAATTAAAAAAAAAATAAAAATAATTCTTAATTTAAATTAAAAAAAAAATAAAAATAATTCTTAATTTAAATTAAAAAAAAAATAAAAATAATTCTTAATTTAAATTAAAAAAAAAATAAAAATAATTCTTAATTTAAATTTAAAAAAAAATAAAAATAATTCTTAATTTAAATTTAAAAAAATAATAATTCTTAATTTAAATTAAAAAAAAAAAATTTTAATATTTCTTATACGGGAAAAAAAAATTTTTTTTTTCACATATCAGCGATGAATAACTTTATACCGAATAAAATTTTTTAAAAAGTTAAATATAATCGAAATATTAAATAATATATAAAATATTTCTTAAATTTTAAAAAAATATTTTCAAAAATATTTCTTATATGCGAAATTTTTTTTCACATATATCCGCGATGAATTTTTGTGCGAGTAATTTTCCTCGCGATGAATAGTCTCCTCGATGAATTTTCCTCCGCGATAAATTGTCGGCGATGAACTGTCCGGACACGTCGTTTGTATCTGTCTGTGTGCGTGTTGTGCGCGCGCTGTTTTGTACGTCTGTTTCTGCAGAGTATAAATCAAACACCATACCGAAATGGATATCACTGTGGCGGCATACGGAGTTATGAACACTTTAATTTTTTAAGAAAGCACACACACATTATCTGAATCTGCTGGGCGCTACTCAAGAAGGGGGTTAGAAGCGATAACATTTTTTCGCCCCATTAGAAGACTAAAATCGCTCTAACAATATCGTGGCAGCGACAGCAGAATTATAATTACAAAATGCTGGCATTTTTCATATAAAGTTTATAATAAAAAGTTTCAAAAAAATAATTTTCTTTTCTTCAAATATAAAAGTTAACATATACTGAATATGTTACGATAAAACATAAAATAATTTATTGAATTATTTTATAAAAATACAATTATAATTTTTTTCAAGGAATAAATTATTGATAACATAATTATATATAACATATGTGGTTTCGATAATATATCACTATGTTATCCAAAACACATTCAGGTTGTATTTATTTATCCTGTGAAAAAAGGAACGTCCCTACACCCACTCTTTCCCAGCAGTAGGGTATATTTCGTCATTAAAACAATTCTGGTTTGTATATAAAGTTCTTGAGAATAAAGAATACGTTTCTAACTGAACAATTACCTCAAAGCCGTTACTATTATTATTAACTGATAAACAAATGAATGTATTAAGCGTCTATAGGGAAGCTTTTACAAGTTGAAATGCCAAAATATTAAATCCATTTGTTTTTAAACATATGGCGATGTGTTAATTATAGAAATAAAAAAAAAACTGATATCATTGAAGATCTAAGGAAGAGTTATGTTCATCTTCAGTACACATCCGCTTGCAGCGACACAAATAAGAGATATATTTAAAAAGGCCTGACTAAACAAAGGGGTGCTATTAAGGTCTTAGTTGTGTGTGACATTACCGCATTTCCGGTTTCCACGGTTACACCTCTAATTAACAATGGCATTAAAGAAAGAGAAAGGAGGCAGACCGAAGTTACCTAAAATGGTTTCATGCGATACTTACTGACTACTGTGAAGACGGGATCGTTTCAAGGCTTCTTCATCCAGTCGACGCACCGGTGTTTTCTTGGACGCTGCGTTCCCACTGATGGACCTTTGACGGGAACGACCGGTGGGCGTACTGCCAGATGGGGAAGTGGCTTCTCCGGTGTATGCCCTCGGCTGTTTCAAGGGAGGTCCGGGACCACATGGAGGACGCTCGGAACTCTTTTGGTTAGAGCTACGATAAGAGAAAAGAAACAAAGATATTTAGGAATTATGAATACTTAACATTGTGTGTGCGTAAACTTTCTTGATAACACAGTGATTCACTACAGAACTTAGTGTGTGTAGAACGTGTATTGCATTTACATTATTCTGATTAAAAAACTTGCAAAGAATTAACTTTAATAAGATAACGGAAAATTGTGTTTTAATTGGTCGGAACTAGACTCATTTACCCATTGTGTTCGACACAGTTAAACATGAGTCATGAATTTTTTTTTTTTTTTGATTTAGTACCCAATTTTATTATTAATAATAATACTTCAACTGTGTTCGTCGGTTATGCAACAGCTGTTAGTATCACTACACGCCATGAATGTGACACGTCCAAAGACTCGTCGGGGGGGGGGGGTTACCTGTACAAATCCCCTGTCTCCAATTTAATCCGCCAACTACACAGAACCGCTACTATAAGTTCGTCCACCGATTAGAGTCCCTCGACACTTCTGCGCATGTCAGAAAAAGAAGAATCCATTCCAATAATAGGGTAATTAATCTGTCTTCTGGAATGTGTTTGTTTATTATTACAGGCCGGAAAATTTAGCTTTTCTTTTACGAACATTGTAGTTTTTAAAGTGTAACTATTTTGCTTGTGCTTGTATAACAGTTGTAAAAATGTACGTAGAGTATTAACAAAATTAAAAAAAGTATAGCATAAAACAAAAATTTAACTCAGTTTATTTTTAAGAAAGTTTTCTATAAAATAAAAATTATACAGAAAAACAGAAATTTTTTCAAATGAACTTAGATATTCTAAACTTACAGTTGAGAGAACTGAGACACTTTAATGTCCTAAACCGATTAATTATTTGACTTGTTGTGACTCTTAACAAACCTATGCAAAAAAAGGTTGGAAAAAAATACCATTATCAAATCCTTTTAATCTTCATAGTCATCTGAATCGGTGTCCGAATCGCCATCACTTTCACTTAAACTGATCACCAACGGTTCGCATAATTCTTTGATAATTCCGTCTCTATCCCAATACATATTTTCCAATGAGGTGACATGAAAGATATTTTCCACAGTTTTGAACTGTAGTACTTTCAATCGCCTGGTCTGAAAGCTTAAAAAGTTTTGACATGTCAATATCTCCAGTTACGTTGCGATGGCGAATGAAACTTTTCACTTCTGCCCAAACATACTCAATAGCAGTAATATCGCAATGATATGGTGGTAGCCTCAAAGCTAGAAATCCATGCTCTTTGAGCATCGTGTCGAATTTAAATAGTTTAATTGTGGGTGAGTTTCTTTTGATCAAATTAAGCAATTCAATTTTTCGCATATCTGGGGAATGAGAAATGTTATTTGCAGAAAGCCAATCCATAAGAACTTGCTTCTTTTTAGACCAATTTGGAACTTTGTTTAATCGAATAGAGTGATATGAAGCGTTATCAATTATAACAACAGCATTTTTAGGAAGGTTTGGAATCAGTTTTTCTTCTGCCCACTTTTCGAAGATCGTAGAATTCATTTGCCTATGGTAATTGGCTTTGTATAGTAAGCTTGAATTCGGTAAAAAAACCCATTTCTCCACCCGCAGACAAAATTATTATGCGCCGCGAGGCATTTCCGGTTTGTAGCACTCCACGTTCTTCTTTAGACTGCCAACATTTTCCATAAGTTAAATTACTATCAATCCAAGTTTCATCTAGATACACAATCGGTCTTTTCTCCTCCCTAAAACGTCTTATTGCTCTCAAATACTGCGTTCAAGATAAAACAATGTCACTTCGCTCCATGATAAGTTTCCTTTTATTCTGGGACTTTTAAAAACAAAATCCGATTTCATGAAGTATTTTTCTTAAAGTTTCTCTTTTCCAAGGAAAATTAATTTTTTTCTTTAAGCACAGGAATCAATTTCGGAACAGTTGGCACTCTTTTCTCGACCACGTAAAATTCGTGAATAGTTCCTCTTATAACGTCTACATCAAAATCATTCAAAGCTACGGTTTCGATGGTTTTCTTTACTCTGGCGCTTTTTTTAGGAGATTTAAATTTTGGCTTACCTTCACCTTTTGATTCCCTACGAATTCTTTTAACAGTCGACCCCGATACGCCCGCAATTGCACTTGCACGTTTTATGACTTGAGAAAGGGGAACAAGAAGACGGCCTTCTGACGATTCTTTTTCGCAGAATGTCAGCACGTTATTCAATATTCTTTTGCAAGAGCTACTGAAACGTGTAACAATAGAACTTGTTGACTGTACTGGATCCATCATACAAATTAATAATAAAAAAATAATGCAAAAAAGGAACAACAAAAATCAAGCTAGTACTAGTACAGCGACAGACAAGAAAGCACGTGATTTCGCATGTTGGCGACCAATTCAATTCGTACATCCTTCATTTCTTTCTCCCCTTCAGCATGAATCGACTATTCTTGGCAAAATGCCAAGGAGAGATCTACAAACGGTGGGCGAACTACCATCATCATCACCTGCACACAACGCCATCTATTGCCCACCACCAACCACCAGTATTTTTTGTTTGTAAATTGAGTGTGTTCTCAAGGCCTGTATACGCGCGATTAAAAAGAAAGAAATGAGCAGTCCTAATTTAGATGTGCAGAGCTTTTCTTACGAAGTAGTTCGTACTGAATTAATGCACCCTCTAATGTTAGCAATAATCTGAACCCAACGAATGAGTCAGAATGAAACAAACTTGTTTAGACACGATGGTTGACGATATATACTTCCATATTTTACATAACAAGACACTAAGATAACGACAACACCTTACACTCGGTTAATACTTACTTCCGCTGAACTATAGTTCTCAGCTTGCTTTGATATCCTTAGAATTAAACAGAAATGTTTTTTTTTTTTTTCAATAATGTATGTCACGGAAGATCAATTAAGGACTGCTTATGCACCACTGTTCTCTCGATACCCGTAAACTAATGAGGGCAGGTTGAATGCGGATCAACTGTGTTCGTCAGAAATGCAACAGCTGTTAGTATTACCACTCATCATGAACGTGGTGTAGAGGTGTAGTGCCATTTTTGTCATCAGTTGACGTTGACAGACTCACACACAGAATAAAAAGAAGTTTATGCTGTCCGAGTTCCTGTTTTCAAATTCGATTCGTCAATCGCTGCAATCTACCTCTTTTAGGCAGATGCAAACTGAATCTAAGCTAAGCAGTGAAGAGATAAACGAAGTTGGTTATTTCTTGGAAAGGGGCATATCAGTGCGCCCAAAAGCTAAGTCGTGGACATCGAAAATTAATCTTATAATTACAATCAATCTTATAATTACTATTATTATTTAGTAGTAATTATAAGTAGTAGCGCCCATAAGCTAAAAACACATCGCTTATTTTTGTCCAAGTTCGAATAGGGTGACCAGCTTCGGAACTACAACATTACTACGCTAGGTCAGTAAATGATGAAGGTAAGTCAAAATAAAGGGTATTATCAAATGAAGTAACCGTCTTTGATAACGGCAACTAAGAAGTCAGCTAAATATGGAGTCAATTAAAAATGACCAACTTAAAAAAAGCGTACAGAGCGCATGAGGAAAGTATCATATTAGTGTCATGATTTCCCTGTTTATTATCTACGCGTAACCTTGAGATAATAATTTATAGAACCCGGAAGATGCAAATATGTTATAGAAAAGATTACTTCGTGCAATGATGACACTGTAATAACTACCCCTATATGATGATGATGCAAAGGATAATTAGTAATTATTTATTGTCAAGTTCTCTGACTGCTTGTTGAAAGAAAAGCTCCATAGGATTTTACTAAAACCAAACTTCGTTAAAGTGGATGTGATCAAGTTAACTACTCACTTTTAGATATCTAAGTCTACATGACAGAAAAACATTTATTGCTCTTATTAATACTTAATAAGAAGCAAGTAGATCTATATGACATCAAAATATTTTGCCTCGTGTGCCCTTCCCTTGAATTCTTTGCTATACTTTTAGCTTGTCAGTGATGGTAAGAATAAATGAATTGTCTTCGGATTCACCTGTAAGCTTACTCCAGTAACAGGCGAATGTCCTTTGTCATAGAGAGATAAACCACGAGTTGCATTTTTCGTTTTTACGAATTTTTGGAATATACGAAAAAAAAAAGTCAGCATTATATGAAAACCCGAAAGTTATGAGAAAAATACTTTATTTTTTCCATTGGACTAAATCCAGTAAATAAAACATAAGTAACACAGAGAACAAAAATTAAAATAGCAATAATAATTAACAAAGACAGTCAGATTTATTAAATACATTAAACAGTTTAATATATTTATGTCCTGGTTGGCCGAGTGGTTAGCGTATCTGCTCTCCAGCCAAAAGGCTGCGGGTTCGAATCCCGCCGTGGGCATGGATGTTTGTGAAAATACTAGTGGTGGGCGGTAGTTGCGGTTCATTGTAGTGGTGGAGTCACAGCCGGAGAGCCCTCCCTCGATGAGTCTTCGGACTCCCTGGAGGTATCGCGTAATAATAATATTTAAAATAATATCAATTTTTCCTAATAAAAATAGCAGTTTCTAGATTGCTGCAAACTGTTTTTACAATTCTGCATTTTAAAATACAAGATCTTTTTAAGAGAGAACATCACAACTATATATGCTACTTTTCTAATTGTTCAAGAAAATACGATCCCAACCAACCATGTCGTAACAAATTCTATATTATATGGCACACCTCCCAGAACTCATTGAGGGAGGGTATTCCACACCGCACAACTGATCGTCAACACTACATAATCCACGCTACCTCTTATCAATACACTACATAATCCACCATCACTATGCTAATATCCGAGGAAGTCCGCAGTAGCTGTTCAGCATCATCAAAATCTAAATCTGTGAGTAACAATCTTACCAGTCGTCACATCTTTATATATACACTCATGTTCATAGAAACCGGATCACCTTACATAAATATAGTTTTTAGTAGTTAAATGGTCATTTTCATTTGTTTTAGATATTTCGTTGTATTGCATGATCTATCATTCCCAATGGTTTTGTATTATGTAATAGTTGCAGCTATTGCGTCAGAATTTTTTTATGCTATAAATAGACAGCAAGAGCTAGTTAACTAGCCATGTAACTAGCGAGGTGTTAACTAGCCATGGCGATCTCAGCACGACAGTACTGAGATCGCCATGGCTAGTTACATACAGTTAACACCTCGCAGAAAAAAAGTGTAAAAAGCTTTGAATAGAGAAGGCTATTCCTCTCGTAAGTAGCTAAAAGGGTGTCCTGTAGCTAATCTACTGTGATGCGGCTGCTGTCGAAAGTGAAGGAAACCGGATCTGCTGAAAGGAAGACAGCCGCTGTCTACACCATGCCAAGATCGAGTTCTATAGCGACTCCGCCTCAAAAATCGCCGTTCGTCGTCCAGAGAACTGAAACGGGACGGGAAGAACAAACAGGAGTTGTGGTAAGCTTTGTAACTGTCAGGAGAAGACTCATTCGATATAGAGATAGCCAGGCGTCCTAAAAAGATGCCCTTGTTAACCAAAAAAATGAGATTGGCTCGTGCATTCACGAGCCAATCTCATTTGGCATGCTCTTCACCATTAAATTGGTGAAGAGCATGCCAAATGGATCCCTGCTCAGTGGGAAAGAGTTTTTTTTTTTTTTCCCCTGACAAGAAAAAGTTTAACTTGCAGTGCGGCGACGGCAGACAAGACAGTTCGAAGACGATCAGGAGAAAAAATTCAACCCTGACTGTTTGGTGTCAACAATCAAATTCTCAGCCAGTCAGATGATCTGATGCTGAATGTCGTATCATAGTGTTGGTAGCTAGCCTGCATTTCACAAAAGGTTCAGTGAATGCACAAGTGTAGCAGAAAATTTTAGAAGAATTGCTGCCTACTATCAGAGGCCACTTTACTGTAACCACTTTACAGTTTCTATGAACATGAATGTATATAACGATTACGTAGTTCTAAAAATTGACAAGGTGATATGGAAGGGAACGGATTTCAGAACTCCACTTGACAAAGTATCATCTTCCAAGTATATTTAGCTGATGTATGATAAAAAGGGAAAAACTTATATTATCTTGTTTGAAATTTTTCATCCTTATACGGACGTCTCCGAATATTTTAAACGCAAGCAGACATATTCAAGGACTTCATATCAAAAGATGCCGCTGGGGTTGATTCTCAAAATAAGTTTCACGGTTAGGGTTATCTACACAAGTTCGTGGCAAGTATGTGATGTCTACGTCATGCAAGTAAGTGGCTAAATTTGCTTGGCAGTGTACTGTATATAAGTTGGGTTTTCCACAGTCAAAAGTTCAATAGGCAATTAACGGATGAACAGCAGTTAGTACTCTGGAAACAGACTAATTCTTAAACAGGGAAATTCATGTTACTGATTCGTTTATAACAACAGGCATTCAAAATAATACAAAATAAATTTCGAAACGCAACAAAAGCTAAAAAGAAGTTATCAGAGAAACGCATATTTGAATCTATAAATACAAGCTTCGTAGAGACGACAGAGAAGCGAAGTAATTGAACAGGCTTTTAAAAACATCCATACTTATATGGGATTCGAATCTATAGCTTTGCAGTAGACGAGCTGCGGCTTTTACCAACTGAGTTTCCGAAGCAGGCTGTGAAATTAAATACAGCTAATTCTTTTTACACGATTTCGAAATAACACGCTTTGTTCCAGAAGTTAAATGCTACATGATCGAAATACTGAACGAGCTGAACAGTTTAAACATGAACTGAAGTCATGTATGGTGCGATATGAAGAATTATACAAAGATCTAGTCAAAACAGGATCTCAACGATTAATTACAGACTTCGCGGTATAAAAAAAAAAAAAATCGGCCAAAATGTTTCAAGTGATTTAATTCCAGTCTCACACAAAATAATGCGGCTATTGTCAGAAAGTGACGGTGAATAAAATTTAACTAATAACCATATACACGAGTGTATTTGGATCTTTCGAATTTCTGTTTCATTAGTGACACACTATTTTCTTTAAGAAAGATACACATGTATATACTTGAAATAAGTATTTAAAATAAAAAAATATATTCCATTAAAATTAAATAGAGCTTTATTCAATGATTTTCATATGTTTTGTTTGAAAATAACTTATTGTTCGTATCGGGTTTTCACATCTGGAACCATTCTTCTATTTTTCATATGCACTGCATTCTTTTTACACGGATTTTTCTGGAACCAATCTACCGTGTAAATGGAGAATTGGGTGTATAGTCAGATTGCATAGAATCACATGTGATCAGTGGCGGCTCGTACATAAGCACTGTGACACTGCATCACCCCCAAGGAAACAATGAAAAAATTAAATTTTGTCTGTGTTTATAAATAATAACAATGTTTACAACATTATATAAATGCAATACAACATGTTAAAGGTTACAGCTTATGTTTTGACATTGACTGAATAGTTAATATTTGGAATTGTTCGATTAACGCATTAGATTACGAAACAAATGCACTGCGATCTAAAGCCGATATTCGTTTCGCTTGTCATTGCACGTTACGTCATCAGATACACTGCCGCTTGGGCAGTGTATCATAAGCTTGCGCGCGTTATTTCTGTGAGATATGAAGCGTTTATTATTGGTGCGTGTTCGTGATGAAGTATTTTTTGTAAATCTTATTTTATTTTATTAAAATAACATATAATTATTTATTTATTATAGATACAAGGCTGAATTATGACGAGTGTCACTGTTGAAAATATGAAAAGAATTATTTTTTCAAGTATCGTTACACGAAACAAATGCACTGCGATCTAACGCCGATATTCGTTTGCGCTTATCATTGCTATTGATACGAAACATTTATTATTGGTGTTTGTTCGTGGTGAGGATGAAATGTTTTTAATAAAGCAATTTTTTAATATGTAAATGTATTTATTAATAAATTCGTTACTGATTAAGAATTTTTTTTTTTTTTTTTTTTTTTTTGTATATGCAGTACCCCCCACTTAAACTTTTCACCGGCAGCCACTGCCGATTGCACTTCTGAAATAAAATTCCAGTCTTTAGCAGAACTTTTCATGAATCCTGGATTTATATTCTGTAACGAATTGTCTCGATATTAAGTTTTCGCCTTCGTTTTTAGAGAATTTCACAACCCACCCTGATGTTTTAATGATATGCGAACCGACGAGTTTCAGACTAAGCAACAGAGTGAAAAATGCTACGTAGTGATTCAAGACTAATATTTCAAGGCAGAGTTATTGTGCATTATTTAACTTCTGGCCGTGTCCACAAATTAGAGACTGATGAAAATAGATTTCTCTCTCTCTAAACTGGCAACGGCTTTGACCGTCTGCTTTGCCTTTCAGAAAAAAAAAATTACGCATATTTCATTCACAATGAACACTCATTACAATTTTACGTTCCACAAACACTCCCGGCACGATATGTCCTTAGATCGCAATGCCGTTTCTGTATGCGGTTCGATTCCATGCCGCTTTTATCTGAAGCAGAAAGCATTCAGCAATTCTATCCGTCTGGTTCCCACCATTGTAACACAGATAGTGTAGGAGTTTTCATGTAGTCGCGGTTAGCCAACCGATCACTTTGTTTTTCCAAGGACACCTACCAGGTATTGAGCTCATTACCGTCCACACACACACAATAGAGAGAAAGCCGCAACAAAAGTTACGGTCTGATAAGGTTACATATGGAGGTGACCTTCGCGCTAGGACCTATCAAAATATGTGTTCCAAGAGAGCAGCTAAAAATATTTTTTAAAAAATTTCTTCGAAGTTCATACCATTTCGTTTGCACTGTTTTGCTATGTGCTTGTAGTCGGAAATCAATTTACGAAATTGATGGTGATTATCCCGGTTGACTGCATCGAACATCGGAATGGAAACATATCACAATCTCGCAACAATTGATTGCAAGAAGGAAATAATATGCAACATCAAAATTGTTTGCAATACAAGTTGCATATCATTCGGCAACCAAACGGATGACAGTTCATTCAGTTAGCTGTTTACAAATATTTCATGTGCATCTGAAGACAAGATAACAGGAAACGTCTAGTGCATTTATTTACAGTTTTAGGAAACGTAGTGTCCAGGTTGATACATACGAGGTGCAAAATCAATCAATCAATAAAATTTCCTGATGTGACTAGTAATGGCAATTTACCGTAGTTAATATAAAACTTCCTTGGTTTTTAACGAATCTGCCACATGATTTACTGCTTAATTCAGAGTTGTAGAGTTAGGGCTATTCAGAAGTAATATCTTGTAAAGTATGTGCGATTTCCGCTTCATCAAAAAAAAAAAGGACAAATTTTGAGGATCAGAATGTGTACACTAAGGTCTCTCGAACTAGGAAAAACCACCACACAATTCTTCGGGATGTTAAACCTTACTTTTGGAGAAGAAATATTGAACAGAACCCAAATATTTTATTTTATTTTATTAATTTTTATGTTCAAAATGGAGCGATATTCGATGGTGTTAAACGAATGGGGACTTTAAGAAACGAACAAAACAAATGAAAAAATTCAAGAAAATAAATGTATCAACATCCCTAAGTTAGTCGATTAGTTGAGAATCTCAACTGGATCACGCGACAGTATTCGCGATGCATACAGACCCTTACGGGTGACGATCATTCTTTTTGTCGATGCAGAAGTTAAGGAAAAAAAAAACAACTCCCTATATCTTCCATTCTTCGGACCAACTTTTTCCAAAACTCGAGTTTTACTAGACAGACGATTTAATGACATCACGACTGAAAATAAATCGTATGCTATATTTGAGGAGTTCGAAACATGATTTCTGCAAATGTTTTCAAAATCAATATGAACGCTAAATTCCTTTAAAGTGGGTGAAAACAAGAGAACAGAATGAACACCAAACGAATGCTGTTATCTTAGAGAGAGAGAGAAAAAGAGGGGAAAAAATTACAATCCGAAAACTTTTTGATCACGTCTGTGGGATTCATAGGCGGTTAACGACTATTGTAATATATGTGTGTGCCCTTTAAAGGCGAATCGCCATGAAAGGGAGTGAAAATTTTCTCGGTCAACTTCGGGTAACAAGAAATAATAATCCGTGATGCTTAACAGATCCTTAAGGTCCACGACCAAGTCAAAACTCCTAGGCTTCTGATAAAGGTTCACGTCCTAGACGGGATTCGAACTCGGGTCTTTATAAAAGCAACTAAAGGACATCGTTGTAACCGAACAAAGCACAAGAAAAAGCGTACTCTAGGAATGGAATACACAGAATTTTCAAAAGAGAAGAATATGAGTAAAAGTGAAACGTCTGATCTCGGTGCTATGGAAAGCGTCCTTCCTTCCCGATTTACGCTTACGCGTAGATCCACACTTCAACGTGCAGGTATTTGAAACCAAATCTGATGAAATAGGTTCGTTACTCCTTATTCCCGAAGTGTCTCGTCTACATACTGCGTGTGTTCCTCCGGCCGGTTTGTCCGTTTTGAGGGACGAGAAACCCGAGTTTCCTGGAGAACAACCTGATAAAGGTTCTTCTCGTCATAGAGGAGAAACCTTTATCATCTCGGTATACCAACTGAGCTACGGAGAATCTGGGAAGCCAATTTCTTTTAAAAAGCTTGCATGGTTCACTCTGAGAGATAAATGTTAACTTAAGAGTTTTCAAAGCAACATTATTACGATTTAATAACACTCCGATTTAAATAAAAAGTGCTTAAAAATTTACATTCTCTTCAACAATTTTCCATTTTAATTAACTCGATCATTCAGGCATCTGAATGTTGCTACATAATTTTAATTTTGAATAGAAGTTATCGGCTGCAAAAATTCTGTTAAATTGCAGAGGAAAAGGAACCCAAACCATCGTATGTCCGTGAATGGTATGTTATTATACTCGTACCGTCGCCACAAAGCGCTCTACATGTTCTTCTTATATAGTGGCCAGAGAAGTACAGTGAATAGTGTTGTTTCTGAGAGACGAAGAAATTTTTGGCGGACCACCAGGAAATTTCCGCGAACCACAGGTTGAAGAACAAGGGTTTAGAGCACGTGGCAACTAAGTAATCAACGTATTATATCTGGCTACGTGTATCCTCGAGCCGTTTTGTCTGTTTTGCCGAAGGCTCAAAGTTCCTCGAGGGACGAATTCGAATCCGGTCTTTCCAGCTAATAGGCTGAATGCTCTTACTGCTGCGATACGGAAGCGCAGTGAGGAGGATGTTGTTTAACATCACGCCAAAGGAATTAGGGCTTTGCGATGAGTATATCCTATCTGATAATTTCGGTGTTCTCCTGCTGGTTAGTCTGCTTTACGGGATTAAACAATACCTCTTCGTTAATGAGATAACTAATTCACCTTCAGCTGAAAAGCCAGTGCAAAGAGAAAGTGTATTGCTAAGTGGATGTGGATCCACCTAACCATTCGATGTCCTAGGGATCGTCAAAACCATTTCGGGTATAAATGCAAGACAATGCAACTTTTCGCACTTTTTTTTTTTCTTTTTTGTAACTAACATCATAACTAACAACATTCACGATAACCCTTTAACATTAAGCAAATACCAGATCCAAATGTAATCGGATAGGAGATAAGACAAACATTTATCGAATCCGATAGTTTCCTCCAATAAATCGCATTACTCGGTGACGAGGTGCATGTATTGTGTGTATATAAGGTTGTGTATATACATGCTTGTGTATATAAGGCAAAATCTCGTATTGTTTTAGTTGTGATATAGATGCAGTCAGTGTGCTATTATGCGTGTGTCAATTCGTGATGGCGAGGAATCAGGAACTATGCATTAATTTTTGCATAGAAACCCAAATACACGAATTAAAAACAGAATGCAGTAACATATGGCATACAAGAGTTTGAGTGGTCCTATCCTTTTAAAGATGGGCAAATGCCTGTTAAATAAATAAATAAAGTGATGAGGTTATGGATGCCCGTCAAATGCTACAAACAAAACATTATTAAGAAGAAAAATTTCACTAAAATACGAGGGCAGTACAAAAGTAATATCCCCTATTTCTTTTTCAAAGAAAATATAATTTATTTATTTTTTTAGCTTTTATATGGATGAATCCTCCATCTTTCGCAGGCACTCTTTACCGCTTGCCTTGTTGAGAGAGAGAGAGAGAGAGAGAGAGAGAGAGAGAGAGAAGAAACAACCTACACCGAGATGGCAGATTTGGTTTTTTCAAGACTATGGTCGAATTTAATGTGAAAACAGATCGAAGGAGTTCCGAAGTCTGGGCCAGCCTGGTTGACCGAGTGGTTAGTGTAGCTAACCACTCGGTCCGCTCTCCAGCCAAGAAGCTGCGGATTCAAATCCCGCTGCGGATTCAAATCCCGCCAAGGGTTGAATGTTTGTGATTGTCCTACTAACCGTTTACCATAATAAATTTAGTTTAATCATTTATCCATGTTAGCAAACAAAGTTTGCGCCTGAAGATACTTGAAGACTGAGGCAACTCGTAGCAAAGGTGGACTAAGCTCTCATCGCTCCTGTCTCAGTATCTCCCATATTACAAAGCACATCTCCTTGCGGATATGTATAATGCTATGCATTAAGGGAAGGGCCACCACCCAGACCAGCCTCGACCTTTATTGAGGTCTCGTCAGTTTCCTCTGAATCCAGAGTAATTTAATAATACGGTGTGACACCTTTTGGCAACTCATATAGGTAAAGATGACCTCTCCATTGCTTCTGCCTTGGTATCTCCACTTCTGGGCCTGGCTCCCACTGATGAGACCTCAATAAAGGTCGAGGCTGGTCTGGGTGGTGGCCCTTCCCTTAATGCATAGCATTATATATATCTGCAAGGAGATGTGCTTTGCATTATGGGAGACAGGAGTGATGAGAGCTTGGTCCACCTTTGCTACGAGTTGCCTCAGTCTTGAAGTATCTTCAAGCGCAAACTTTGTTTGCTAACACTTGGATAAAGGATCAAACTAAATTTATTCTAGTCTAACCAAGTGGAAAATAAACTTTCAACCGTTTACCATATTTATTGCTGTGTCCTGGCGCAGTATGACCTTTGATGTCTTTGCGCCATAAAAATAAAATCAAAATCTGGTCAGAATTATCGCTTCTAATACCACTGTGAAAAATGCGATACCAAAATCAAATCTGTGGTTGGTACCCTTCAAATAAACTCTCATGCGTCTGCTTTTTGTTTGTTTGTTTCTTTCTTTCGTTTTTTCCACTGCTGAAAGTACTTTTCTGGCGTTATTTTCGGTATCGTGGTAATCGTATTTCGTTTGGCGCTGTCAGATTTGTTTTCCTTTCCTGATTCTCATAAGTTAAAAAAAAAAAAAACGGATAGAAACCTGACCGGTGAATACCAAGCGCACATCGGGTTAATGTGCTACTTGGTTACAAATGATAGCACAAACGTGGTCATGGGGGCGTTTCCATTCTTCCTGATATCTACTTGTGAGGCCGTTTCTGGTGTATTACACTAATGTGGTATAGATGGATGTCAATCTTAATATCACTTTTCACTAAATTATGCATTTTCCCATGAAAATGCCTCCTATTTTTCTTTCTGTTAATTCGGGCATGGTAAAAAAGTTTTACACCACAGTGAGTGACGCTGCAATCGCTACAGCAGCTAATAAAGGTTCAAAATGGCGTATTTTATGGACGCATGTATGAAACAAACAGCAGTGACTGAATTCCTTACTGTGAAAGATGTGAATGCGATGGAAATTCATTCCCGTCTGAGAAAAATGTCTATAAAGACGATATTGACGTGACGATACTGTTGACGCAAACAAGTTAGACAGTGGTGAAACGGAGATCAGAGACCAGTTTGTGCACACAAAGGACAATTGCAACGTTGGGTGGATTAATATTCCCAATCCGGCACATAGTCCGGATCCGGTCCCCTCTGACTACCACTATTTGTCTCTCTGAAGGAAGCTATTTTGTGGACAACGAAGAGCTGAAACAAGCTGAAAGTAAAGAGTGTATAGTATTTATGAATGGTTTGTGCCACAATTAACCTCTCTCTCTCGTGGGTTGACGTCTATTGCCGATTCCCTCAACAGTGTACAACACATCTGTTACTTCGTCATATGCACTATCTTTAATTATAACTCCAGAATAAATGAAGTTACAGATACTGTATATGCGAGTGCACATCTACAGTATATATAACTCCTTATTCTGGTCACTAACCAGCGTTTACACATACTTTACACGATGTGTTGAACTCGACAAGATTCGCACTAGAAGATAAGATATGAGGAATTAAATGGCAAGTTAAGGGGGGGGGGTCATGTTTTTTGACAGATGAATTAATCACGGTGTCGCTCTTTCTATTTCTGTCTAGTCGCGAGCATTGACGTTTTTTTTTTTTTTTTTATACCTAAGTGGAACTTACGCCAATTCTAGAAGTATCGTCATGTGTTAAACGATGCAGTTACCAGGACAACCAGCGATTCCAGTGGTCTTTACCTTTTGAACCCTTCCCCTATAAGCAGCGACCAAGTCGAAATTGCAGTAATGGGGGGGGGGGTTTGCGGGTCATAGCAAGACAATAAAACTGCAAAAACACCCACTAGTGATATAGAGAACGCTGTACGAGTCGACACATGGCACCGTTCTGCGAAAGAAAATTACCTTTTGTCCTTTCTTTCTTATTGCCTTTTGATTCACAACTACGTTGTGCCTTAATGCACGAATGATTTATAAAGAGGGAATTAGGAAACGTAATAAACAAACTGCGCGACTTTTCCAATAAGAAAGAAAATCAAAAGGATCTTTTGATTTTCCGGTTGATTTTCTTTCTTATTGGAAAAGTCCTGCAATTTGTTTATCACGTTTTCTAATCCCCTCTTTATAAATCATTCGTGCATCAAGGCACAACGTAATCGACAATGACTAGCTTCACAGTGCTTCCTCACTTCATAGTTAAACAAATCCAAGAAAAGACGAAGTTCCTCAATCAGGTGTGAGGTGGGAATGCCAAAGGCTGAAATATCCTTGAACTCACGTGAAGCCCAGTATTCGACAGCTATACTGAGGCCACCTCACACAACACTAAACATGACACTGTAACCAGAGAATTTCAAGGTCAATGAAGGTCGCAACGCCCATTGCCGAAAGCGAGAGAAAGCAGTCAGGTTGGAACCATAATAAGCAAAGGAGAAAATAAACCAAAAAATGGGCATGTTTTTGTACATTGGGGGGGGGGGGGGTGTTTGAATTTTTGCTGTTAGATTTTTAAATGGAACCATTACGTTTAACAACAGGGCTATTTTAAACATGTTCAATAAGTGCAAGACATCCTCTAGGACGACAATCCATTCATTAGTGGGCGACGATGGAATACGTCTTTCTCCACTCCTCTCCATATACTAATAAAAAGCGAACTATTTTTCTTGACGATTTAAGTTGAACACTGGAACTTTCTCTCTCTCTCGATCGAAAGTAGCTTAATTGTAAATCAATGAGAGAAAGAAGGGAAGAAAATTATGTTAGCAGAGTATATTGGGGGAGAGCAGAGCAGTATTGAAATGCCTAACATTTTACTAATTGTATAACTACCGCAAAAAAAAAGTTCCGAAGTGTGCAACACCCATCAAATAAATTTACCACAGGAGTCCAAGGAAATATTATGCTGCTGGGAATTCGATTAGGAAGCAACACACTTTAAATGTGCAATTAAATGAAGCGAACAATCGTTACCTGCAAAGCACCACTATAAACATGTAAATGAATGCCACCAACGGAAGAAACTCGACTGGCGCCAGACGGCACTTACCGTGCACAAATTGTCTTCTAAATGGCATACTTAGAATATCACACTTTAGCGGCATTTCTTCAAAAAATTCAGCTTAAAGTAGGCCGTTACACGTAGAAACGTAGACTGGTAAGGTTTCAACCATTAACTACTTGAAAACTTTAGATAATTAACAATTTCGATTCCCTGATGGTCAGCTAGCTGTACGTTCGGTTTCCGTCTGCTTGATACACCAAAAACAATTGACTTGAAAAATATCGGATGCAGTACACTTTATAGCTAACTACGTAAGAAAGGAGATCACAAGTACATCACAAGATTTCAAAAAAATCAGATTCTGCTTTTTCTTTTGAGAAATAAGTGGTAGTGGATTGCGATAGTCTATAACACGAACGTTATGAATGTCAACTGCAAGTGTTCTGTGAATAGCGTGTACGCTACACGAAACCAACATTCTTATCTTTTTGTTGAAACATTTTTTTTAAAAAAATAAATAGTCATCTGGCAACTAGGACTGGAATCGATCACTAGGTCTCATCAATCATCATCGATACCGGCACTACGTCTTGCAAGCTCTTTGAGACAGGGAATGATTTCGCTCTTTTAAATATTATTACCCATTTTCGATAGTTGAACATAACGGACATGGTTATCGGAGAGGTTTTTTGTACACGAATGCCGACAAGATTCTTGTTCTGTATTAAAAATGAACAAGAAAGGAATTTTCGATCAAAAAAAGCCTATTCATATTTGTATGATACAGAAGAACAAGCAAAGCAGCACTATCAAATTCACGCAGATTTCGTGATGAACGAACTGCCGCAGTTTTGTATACTGTATGTAAGTTATGTACAGAAATAAGGAACACGAGCATATTTCATAAACATAATTTTCCCCTTTCCTCCATTTAAAGTCGTGCTCATGAGTTTATTAAAATCGCTAATTTTTTTAAAAAAATTCTTATTTTCAAATTAAAGTAAAATAATTAAAAGAATGTGCAAACTGAACATAACTGAAGTCAGAATGCAGATGACATGTTACTAGCAGCAAACAATAATCCTTTTAGTAGCAGACACACGATGGTTTCCAACAATGAGCACCAACAGGATATCATCCTGATGAGTCACAAGCGTTTACAAGGAGACCCATAAAAACAGAAGAAGAATATATTTAGATAAACCCATTCATGTGTAATCAAACTCAAAGAACTTTTTTTCTTGGCTTCATTCTTCCTACTTTACTCTTCGTTGGAAAACATTCTCCTATATTTTTTCCTAAAATAGCAAATGCACACCATATTTCAGATAAACATGAATTTCACTCATCTAGTAGAGTGGGGTCCTCCTTGTGCAGGTATACTTTGCACAAGCTGTGATAATATGAGCCGAGCATTTTGGAACAGTCTTCCATCAAACATGAATTGCTGCTGGATGTACTGGCCTAGCTAGCACTCAATTTCTACCAAAGGTGTTATGTTGGGTTGAGATCGTGAAGCTGCCTGGGCTAGTTAAGTTTTCTTGCATTTTTTTTTTTCTTTAGAAAGAATTGAGTTATTTGTTGCATATCAGTTGGAATCCATTCTTTCAGCTAATACAACCAAAAGTCGAAGAAACAGCTCCAAACCATCACACCTCCGCAAGTCTTCGCAGATTGCATGCCAACATATGGCATTCCCCCCCAGACACCTGCACAATCACACATTCGCCCATCCGATGGAAAAGGATTCGTCGCTTTATATCACAGATTTCCAATGCTCTATGGATCAATCATGATGCTCTTTATACCAGTGTAACTTGCCCTGCTGAATGCTCGACTTACAGCTGCCCTTTCCCAGACACCAGGAGTGATGACCTGCTATCTAATGTACTACTACTGAAACGTCGTCGACTCTTAGCTCCTAGTCGATCGTTTCCACATCGCCCTGGATTTGTGTACTATCCTTCTAAGGATCCGTTGGTCCTTCAGGACCGGATTCATGGGATCCCCCCCCACGCCCTATTTCTTGGTCGAGATAGCACTCTCATATATGTTCTTTTAAGTATGTTTCCTTCTAAAACTGGGGATGTCCCGATACATATTGCAGCATAGCGTATAATAATATTGACATTGTGCGATGACAGGAATCCTAGAGAAGAAATTATATTTTTGCTTTCAATTGTTACCCAAGCACGAGAAAACAAAATTTTGCATGCGAAATACAATGAACAATCACTTGCGTTTGGAATCAGCATTACAAAGGACATATAGTCGCTAAGATCGTCATGTCCCTGAAATTTGTTCAATTGGCAAGTACCTTCGAGTCAGCCATTTTCAGCAGTCACATTTAAGCAAAATAGAATTGAAATTATTATTCTCTATGAAAGTAATTTCAGTAAACTGGAAACTGTCCGATATAAGAGTACTATTCTATGCAATCGTTTCTTTTTATCTTCCACCCATCAGCGATACTGATAAATTACAGGTTGAACAACCTCTTTTGATAGAAGCTGTCTTAACCAAGAAGTCAGCACCAGAGTATTCTGTCGGATTCATGAAGTTCTAATGTGACCAAAACCAACATTCTGCGAAATAGAACTGGTTCTCTGTTTTCCACATTTTCCCCAGGTCAAGCGTCATTCTCAACAGCTGGACTCATCGCAACACCCGCTGCGAGTTGGAAGGGTATCGAACGCATTGTGTTTGATGCTATCAGCTGGGAATGGAATGTGTAGTGGGCTGTTTAACCCGAGGCGGCACAGACAGTTAATTATGTTCCTGGGTGACCCACGTCATTACCACTTGTATGAGGAACGACCTTCGCCAAGTTTAATGACAAGGCAGTGCGGGGATGAACGAAGACCGCTAGAAAAAATATCAGACACGTGCTGGCGGCATTCGTATACAGGGCCAATGACGATCTAAATTTCAAGGGAAGGGAAAGTTTTTTTTTTTTTTTTTTAATAAGCTTTTTAACGTGCAAGTAAGAAGCCAAGGGCAAGGACTTTGTCCACTTTCTCTGAAATTCTAATCTAGCGTTAAGAGGTCGTTATACTGTGCCGCACAAAAACTTGCTTTTTTACCCCTTATTACTTGAATCAAATCAATAGAAGTTTTGGAAACAGTTAATTTTTGATCGCAGTGCGGGATCAATTTAAATATAGTAAATAGTTAATATACGTGATCTATGAAGATCACGTATGACATCACTGGTTTCGTCCAGTCGAACACCCATTGGGCAACTACACGGATGAGCAGAACTACCCCATTGCCACACAACAGCTTATAAGAACGACACCTTCAAGAGATAACTAAATTGCTGTTCCTTATTCCCCCACCCCAATACTGGAGGAGAGCGAGATCCATACGGAATATTTAGTGAGCAACATCCATGACTCACACGAGGATACACAAAAATCTTTCACATGAAGGTGGTGCCATCCAGCAAAGTATTGCCACCCACTAGCTGGCTATATATAGGAAGGAAAGTTAAAGCTCTGTCCGCCCCTTATTGTAAGGGAAGTTCATAGGAACCGAATCACTGAATGCACAAGAAACCAAACAATAAAAAAATCAGTCTGTATTCAATGCACAAGGATGTTACGTCATCCTCCAACCCACATCAGTTTTTTTTTTTTTTTTTAAAGTAGCCCACCTTATTGGAATAACACTATGACGAAGGTTTTCACAATATAGTGACATATACAAAGACAGTAATTCTACAACAACAAGCAAATATTATGAAGTATATTCCTGGATTAAATATAGCTTCCAAGGCAGACCTGTTTCATCACTGCTGTGACCTTCAATGGAAAATACAAGTTTGGATAAATCAAAAGGATAAATAGCACTGCTCTCTCTCTCAAGATAATAAAGCCGTCTGTTAATGGTACCAAATGATGCTAAGTAGCTGCAGTTTGTGGGTAGAAAAGAACCCATATGCTGTATATTAATACTTTCTACCACACGCTTTTGACAGAGCAAGACAAAAATCAGAAGTTCTCAGAACTTAACAGGCAGAATGAAGAGATCACATTCTTTTCATTTCCTCAACGAAATTGGGGTCTTCGAGTTTTCTTCATGTTCTTAACGGGACATTCATTAAGATAACGATTTTTTCAATTTTATTTTTTTATGAGGAAGATATTTCGACAGTACTTTCCTTTGACTTAGTTTATCGCCTTCTTCTTTTGGAGTAATTTTTGTTGTGTCTCCAGTTTTCTAAATGTATTAAATCCTTTCCTGTCGAAATTCCTCTCGCATTACAATGAAACCGTTTCCATCACCACATAAGTCTTAAAAAGGTCCTAAATTTCAATGCGATATCTAAAAACACAAGGCGCACTGACTTTCTTCATTTCGATTTGGCTGTAAAGTAAATTTTATGAATAAAGTCACGAAATTTACTTCCTTCAAGTACAATTTAGAGAGCAAGCGGGAGCACCCATGCATAGTAGAGCTACTGAAACCATTTCCTGTTATGCATATGGTAGGAGAAAAATAATCATGTAAAAGCAGTAGCAAAATGACAAAACATTCATCCGAAGGATAACTAAAACATTTATAATATAGCGAATTACAATATTTTGTACTTTGAGATCTACACTTTATGTGTTGCAATAACATGCTGAAAGAATATATAAAATTCTGAGACAATAAAACCTTTCTACGGTATTAATAATATAAACTGAACCGAACATGGACACATTAGATAATAAGTATACAAATCTAAATAGGTGATCTGAATGCATAATTAAGAAGGAAATTGTTTGAAGGGGGGGGGGGTAAAATGGTCACTAGCTAGCCTATTTACAGACAACCACGATTATGATAATGGTTCATGGTTACCAGATCGCCAACCAACAAAAGGTAAGTGCTCTAACTTCCAGGATTTTGTTTACAGATCAGCTTTCTGTAAACTCGACTATGGTAAACTGAAGTGCAGCTGTGCCCATCCCATCATGAAATTCCGTTTCAGACCCCTAAATCATTCGGATTAAGATGGTCAATTAAGGTACACATGTGATGAGAGAAGGGGAAAAGAGAGGATAAAATCAATATTTCAGTGACCTGTCCTTTCTTGTGTTAACCATGGTCCCATTTCAAGTGGTCGATATGGGAAGTCAATTGTAACACTAACGCCGTCATGGTGGCCTTCAAACAATAGCATTTCTCTGAGCCGTGGCGTGGTAAGGTGCCTAGTGGAGTGTATCCCTAATCACGTGATTCCTTCCCCCCATCAGGGACAAGTATTTCGTGTCATATCGTGAGTGAGCCATGGCGGTCACCATAACAAGCAAAGTCGGTAATGTCAATTCTACTTCACCAGCACATTGATCTAGGGATTTGGGAGTGGGTCGATATGCGCTATTGACCACTGCTCCGCCACCTAGTAATACAATACAATACAATACAATACAATCGTCAAATACTGTGTAGAGATTCTTTGCGGATTAAACATTGTTGCAACATGTAGGGAGGAAACTTTACCTTGTGGTATTAATATTATAAAAATATCCTACATTTAAGGAGGATATATGCTTAGAAATTTCGGTATCAAGAAGACCCAGATCAATGCCCAACTTAGAAAAGGGGTTAGACATAAGACTTTTTAGGCATTCCTCTGGAAATCTCAGATAAGAAATTCATCACAAATAACATTAAAGCAATAAACGGTATTCTATACTAACCGGATTGGAATTGATTACCGCTTGTATGATTTTAATCCAAATCATCAACATCTAAACTGTAAACTATGCTCTTAATTGCAATCCCAATACTGAAATATTGGAATTGCAGTTAAAATTGATAGTAAAAACAAAAATGCCAATGAGGATAAAACATGTTGGACACCCACCATAGTCAATTATCTTACAGCCCGTTATCTCTCTCTCTCACACACACACAGTTTTTTTTTTTCTCTTTTGAATATGAAAATCTACTTACTTTATGAGGAATCCAGACACACAAATTAACATCTCATGGAATAAAGGTCGAACACGTATTCAGACATCACAGTAAATCGCGTCTTGCCAACAGCTCCCAAGATAGTTTCATGTAGCCCTACGACACTTCGGGTGCGTCAGCTGATGAGCGAGTTCGGATGGGAGCCGGACTGTCGCGATACCTTGTACGGGCTGTGTAGCCAGGCGGCAAGTTAGCGAGCATGCACCGTTCTCTAACGCAGTACAGAGGCGCAAGACATTCAACCAATCACAATAACGAGAGTCAGGTGTGTATGTGAAATTCTCTCCCTCAACACCCCCCCCCCCCTCCTCGAACAGGCTCTCAGCGTTGTCAAAGAGGTTGGAATGACTAGCATGTACAAGTAGAGTGCAGGTAAAGACGTATCGTTTTTAGTGCAAAGTTTTCAATCGATCTTTAGTTAAAGCCGAGTATTAACTGTAATCCAGGTACCGAGAAGGATAGTTTAGAAAGAGAAAGTTCGCGTGTACAGTGTGGATATCTGGTTTCATCACTAATACGCCATCAGAAGAAAAAAAAATGCTCCTGGCAATTTTTTTAAACTTCTAATTGCAAAGTAATTACCAGGTAAATTAAGTGGGCGGGAAATTATAGTTACCGTACAAAGGTTACTTTCCCCCCCAAAAGTAGAATTAAGTACTTTGTAGATAAGTACTTAACTCTATCTACATTAAAAACAATGGAACAATCAACCTCTACTTGGCGCAGTGCCATCTGTTTCCAAAACATGTTTCCATAGAACAATGGTGCTCTGCATGTTCTGTGTTTCGCGGCAATCGAATACTTTTTATTTCAAACAAATTTGATTTTAAAAAAATGCCACGCAATTAGCACTAAAATTCCGTCCTTTATTGTGCTCTGTGTGAAATGCTATTCCAAGGCTATAGTATTTAACTTAAGTATCCTCCATTACACTGTTAATGTTTCTAAACATAACCGAGTATGCGCCCTCAACACAGAGAAAAGATGATTGTGAGACACTTGTTACTACTTGGTGCAGCAGTTTAACTCATTTACATTCACGCCTCCTTTTCGTCGTACCCTAGTACGAGCATTTGACCTCCCTGAACTTGCCTTCTCACCTACCGTCACACTTCACAATAGCCAGCAGCCTTAGTTGTTACCAAGTAGGGCGAAAAAGAAAGCGAAAGGAAACACGGCACACTCACCACAAACAAAACAGCCGACCCATTGTTGAGGGGCGTAGATCTGCACGTGACTGCAGCAGGTGGAACGGGCCGAACAAAGGTGTATTCATAAATACGGCCCAAAATGGTCCCTCATTTCAGAGAAATGGCTTATGTCAATCACGTGATGGGAGATTTTCTGCTGCAGCAGCTCTTTGTACGGTAGGTCCAGCGTGGGCTATTTATGTTCTGGTGATGCTGTAATTGAAGCACTGCACTGCTGTCATTAGTTCTGCCATTCGCAACATGCCATGTTTCAACGCCACCTAGGAGTGACAACAAAGTTCGGGTATGTTCCCATCCTGACAAGAAGTTTTTACAGAAATTAAGTTTAGAAACAACCTCACAAAGTGGTCTGTTTCAAGTGAAATACGATTCTTGAGTAACCTATTCAGAGCATGTGCAGTTCTCAACACATTTTCTTTGCCATTATTAAGCTTTGAATGTGCATATTAGTTTGTAACAAAGGCAACTTACAGTTAGAACTACGCTACTGTAGCCAGAATCACGGTAGCAACTCTTGAGCCACCGTGCAAAACGAGAGTCAGTGATTATTGTAATAAGAGAAGCCAGTAAGTGCCATATTTGATCGGCTGGAACTCCAGTTACAGATTGAATATAACTGACTGGAAACTATTATCGCCAGAGGTATTCAACAGGACACAGTCTGCAAAATTAGAAGCGTCAAATCCAAACAGCAAACAAATCATCCTTCTTCTGCAGGTCACCTCTTTCGACCAAATTTGGAATATAGTTGGAGATATGCAATATGTTTGAGACAGTGGATCAAGACCGAAAGGCTCTCGGTTACACTGTTGTCATAATAGATGTATTAAGTTGGACTATAAAAACAAGTAATTCTGTGAGTAAATCTGACTCCAGATAGTTTGGGAGGTATAGACAATGTCCACATCCTATGAGACTGCCTGAGTAGGTTTCGCTTGAGAAGGTCTAAAAAAGAACCGGGGCTGTATAGCCCAAATAATCTCTGTAATTCAAATAACTAAGAATTTTAATATCAATTAAAACTGTTTTTTTTAACCTCTTCGCTTGACGTCAAATTGTAGGACTGACAAACGTATTTACAATTCCACAATATCTCAGTGAAAACAGCTGCAGTGTTACTCTTGCTTCATTGCAGTTTATGAAGCTGCTATCTCAGCTGTTTGTTTACTCGGAGGTGCCTCATTGGCTACAAAAATACACATCTACAGAGTCAGCTCGCGTGACAGGGTTGCAAGCACGCGCCAAATGGATTTTGCATGTCCAATAGAGTTCAGGAAACTCTCATTTCAGTTCGTGTTTATTGTGTCGCGGTGAAAGATATACATCAACGCTTTCTAATTTAGTTATTTTGAGTGTAATTATATGGAGAAGGTCACAGTTATATGGAGAAGGTCACAGTTATAACCTTTCTACATCCTTTTTTATTCAAAAAAAGAGGATGTAGAACGTATCAACTTAATCAAAAGATGTATCGGTTTAATTTGAGCAAAACTGAAACAAACCAGCGCCCTAATTATTTTCCAGGAATTAACTGAGTTTTCGTTATTTATGAGCAACGAGTTGAAAAGCTAAAACCCATCCCGGTATTGTAATCAGCGTAAAGTGCTCCCCAACTAGCGTACCCGTTGCAGCACTCAAACTAATCATCTGACTAATTAATAGAATAATTAGCTGCAATGTTAATTATTCTGATGAGTCATTCTATTACGCCATAAAAGTAGCAATATTGTCGGATATTTTTGTTACCCAGAGAGAAGTCAAACAGCTGCTGATTAATAAAGAACGTGACATGAATGGAATGCCACATCACAACCATCTACATTTCCGTCAATTGTTGTTACTAAGACTGACGTTATGAAGTCATTTTTGTTTTCATTCCTTTATCCCAAATCACTTCAATGTGATATTGTTTCTTCCAACACTTCTTGCTCATAAACAATGGAGCGGCAAGACTTATTTACACCTAAATTATTTTCCATTGGCGCTTTCTGAAAATAAAAAATCAAGGGAGTAGTTATGTTTCCATTTTTGTTCCATCAACATAAGTTATTTGCGCAACGTATTCAGAAAAAAAATATAAAAAAAAAAAGATAAATTTCACAACTTTGAAAACGGAAATTTGCAATACAAAGTCCTATCCTTTCTTACAAAACGGCAGTAAAGCATCGTACAGAATCAACCTTTATAAGTGGCTCGACTTGATTTGTGACCATTCTTTCAGAAGCATTGTGCAAACAATTAAGATTGTAGGGATGCGTATAATGCTCTCTCTCTCTCGTTAACGGACAACTATCCTAGTGAAACTACAGATGGATGACCAGGATAAAGTCAATATGCCTGAGAACGATCATGCACTACATAAACAATATCGTTCTCAAGCAGCCCATTGCTCATCGCATAAAGTTGCTTGACAATGAAGCTACGATAGACTGTGTTCATTAAAACCTCGTAGATAACGAGTTTAGAAGAGACTGAAATTACGCTGGAATAACTGAAATTTAAGACCATGAGGCAAGAGGATAGTCCGTTAATTACAAGCATTCTTCGGCTTTATATGTTAGAGTATGAGACCGACTAGCTCACATTTGGTTAAGATAATAAGAGGGGGAAGAAACAGTGGAAACCAGAATTCGTCGGATCCCAAGACTTACTTACACTTATTCAAATTAAGTGGATATTGAATCCAACATTATTTCAAAGCCGAATAGAGAAACTACAAGAGTTTCGTGCCGAATATAGAAACTATAAAAGTTTCGGCGAATTCAAGGGAAAGCAATTCTATATTCGGCACGAAACTCTTGTAGTTTCTCTATTCGGCTTTGAAATAATGTTGGATTCAATATCCACTTAATTTGAATAATTCTGCATCGCCGAAATGAAGCCTTTTGGCTCTCTATTTCAGCTTGCTTACACTATTCGCTATACAATTCTTCAATCAATACTATAAACCGAATTTTGCAATTCTCATCCGAAATTAGATATTATTATGCTATTCCGAACAAGTCATTTTATTCTTGAAGCACTGTTGATTTCAATGCCTCGTATTCTCTACTGGAGCCGAAGGGCACCATTCCCCCTCATGATTCTTTTTCTGTTGTCTTTGAGGTATATTTTCTTGGAAGGAATTAGGATTCATCTGCATACTGATTCTGTTAAATCCTGAAGAATTTTTGCAGTGAACGTACAACTGAAGAAACAAAACACTCTGGTGACCATTTCCGCCTTCAACCCATTGTTTATAAACTAAAGATATTCCATTTGTCATTCAACACCTTGTACATATAAACTTGTGCAGAGTTGTTCTTTTACAAGTTCTCGTGTCCAATTAGGAGGCCTTCCTGACAGCATAAAAAATTGAGAAAGAAAATGCCGTATAGTTAGATTTTTCTCTAAATATTGTCCAAATAAAGTATCGATTTAGCTTTTTAAAAAAAAATAGCAGAAAAAAGTTTCTCCTCTGCTAACAGCAGCACAGTGTCCCTATAGGGGAGACATGTCTACAGTTGTTTATATTTAAGAAAAAGGAAGAGAAAAGGACTGACTTCCCTTCCGTTCTGTGACCTACCGGAGCTTCATAAAGTTCTAAAAGCAGGGTCTGTATTTTTCTAAATGCAATAAGATGTGCTCGCAGGATGATGCACATGATAGCATCTCTTTACTGTCGCCTCCCCTTACAGAAGATACAGACTTCGACATTCACTGCAGGTCGGATGATGGAGTTAGCAGCAAGTCTTGCATAGAAAACGCGACACATTTACACCCTACCAGAAGACTACCGAAAATATTTTTGGGAAATGACAGCTGTCTTCTTGCCACGTGCGTTCACGTGTCGCGTGCTTTTCCGGGAAGAAGGTGAAGATGCGGTGCCAACGTTTTTAATCTTTAAATAATATCGGCGGTGAAGCTCCCTTTTCCTCGAAATCTACACGTATAAAAAAAATGTAAGAGAAGAAAAAAAAAAAACGCACGGGTTGCGAATGTCGTAAATAACTTGCCTCCCCCAATCCCCCCGCTGAGCAAGGTTACTGGCCTTCATGAAAAGATGATAGAATTCATTCAGTGCCATCCGTGGATGCAGCGGAATAAGGGAAGTTTTGCAGTCGTTACCAAGTTTAGAAGAGCAGAGCAGTATTTGTGGCAAGATTCCTTGGTCCCTCACTGTTCGAGAACATCCGCCGTTGTTCATATGAAGCTCAAGATTAGCACACACTAATTTACACTCTGATCTCGCTTAATCTTAATTCGTGGTTGTTTTGAAAATTATTGAAAAATTTTCACTGTTTGTAGTAGCACTTTTTGAGCAGTGCTACTACTAATTCTGATGCATCTTGTTTTCAATAGGAGTAACAATTTTCTCATTTATCCTCGGTTTCTACATGCTAAGTCAATAATCCATCGGCAAGGCCTTTTTCTGGTCAGAAATTTTCTTCTGCATGTTAATTGTAGCGCTCAAACTATCGGTTTCGTTCCACGTATCGTGTGCTATATTCGAAAAGACACCCAGAGATCTTAAGG
Source organism: Typopeltis vanoorti (assembly GCF_054136105.1). NCBI lineage: Eukaryota > Metazoa > Arthropoda > Arachnida > Uropygi > Thelyphonidae > Typopeltis > Typopeltis vanoorti. The sequence goes on along the minus strand of NC_143551.1, from coordinate 99,269,669 downwards.
ATGGTATTCTTTTAAGACTGCAGTGAAATAACCGGCTATTTAAAAAAAAATTTTTTTTTTTAAAGTAACTATCTAGTTCAGAGAAATAAAACAATAATTTCCTGCAACATTCCATGATGGGGAAAACAGTCCACTTTCCACTTCACTACCACTTGCGTATGGCTACTACCAACTGTTTAACATTAAAACGCGTCTCTACAACAGGTCGAGAGATGTTAAAAGTCAATGGCCATACTCACATGTCCCCTGATGATGCAATTTTTCCAGGAACTAACATCAAGAAAGTGGAACGTTGCCAACTGTTTCTAAAAACAATGTTTTCTTTTCTTTTTTCTTATCCGAAATAAACAAAAAACAAAAGCGGAATTCTTTTTGCAAAAAACGGTACCCCTAAGATGGATTTAAATTGAGAGGTCGTTAAAATGTTATCAACAACGCCATCTGTTGTCAAAGCTCTAAAACCGGTTTTGAACTATTGAATTTTCACTACTTGCAATTAGTAACGCAACATAAAATTGCCAAGAGCATTATGTTTCATCCGCAAGTACGAATAAAAGGGCATGAGATGCCTATTAATTGTTTGCTGCCGTTGTGACATGGAAACTTTTGTAATGAAATGCCAACCAAATAGTTACATACAATCTCGTTTGCTACCCAATTTTCTAGAGAATTCTCTGGCCTTTCACTCAAGTTAAAATTATCGGAGGAAGACGTGGGAGGTGCTGAGTAGTGCCACACGTAACAATGCAGCATCATATCTAATAGAAACGCTTCATCGTGAATCTCCTTGAACAAGATGTTACGCGAAGCATGCAAGGTGCTTCACATCATTTTCCCGCAGTCTTGTCTGCGTCTTGTTATTTGATGCTTCGTCTATTCACAGGGGGGAGGGGGACAGTTTATGTTTAGAATTTTGCGGCCCACATCCCTCAGATGCAATCGTTAAAACGAAGGAAAGTAGGAAGAGCAGAGAAAATACCGTTTAACATGGTAAACTCTTTAAGAAATGAAAGGTATTTGCTATTTTTGCTGTACATGCGGAATACTTTCGTTGCTGAGCGCAGATTATGGTCCTTGTTATGGTTACAACCTGGGAAATATTCATTAATTTTCCACGTGCAACAACTTCTTTTTTTGTGTGTCTGCGTGTGTGACGATAACGCACATTTAAAATAGGTTTCTTCGTTCCAGATCGTATCTCGTCTAGATACAGTTACCTCACGTGGCTTCCAATACCGAAGTGGCGTTGCAAGTCTACTGATTATCTACCCTAACAACAGTTGCTAGGAAGCCACTGCATTTGCGACATTTGCTGCAGACGTTTCTATAATAACTCAACTGGCACCATTGAGCTCAGATGTCATTTTCTGTTTATAACAGTATTTTCTAGAGTTACTCGAAGTAGCGTAGAATTACATTGCTATAACTAGAGCGAAATAAGCGGTGCACTCAGACGCAAGAAAGTCAGGGACACACAATTTATGCAAAAATACAGTTTTTTTAAAAAAATTATTATGCGTATCAAAGCTTATGTAGTGTTGTTTCTGAAGAAACGGTCCCTAAATAAAAATTAAAACCTAGGACATTCAAAGCATTCCTTAATTGGAAGGAAGAGGAACAGAAAGAGATAATTTGAATGCGCAAAAAATTAGCATTTCATTTTAGGAGTAAAAATATATCCTCGGTTAGGAGATGTAGTATAGTATAACGTCTTCTTTAACGTCTTAGGCTGAATGGCCTGGCACGGCTAAGAAACTTGGTCTGGTATCGACCTCAGGCGATGGGATTAGTCTACTATGTCTGTTAATATCAAAGGGCCGTTCTGTCTGTTTTTCCGGAAGAAAAAACCTGCCGGCTCCGTGTGAGACCGGCTAATTCACTTTCAACTGAAAAGTCCTTATAAACCAATAGAAGGACATCACTGTTACTCAATGAGCTGCGGAGGTTTCAGTATACGTATGGCCTCCAGAACAGAATTATCGAATTCAATTGTATTATATGACTTAATATTTGCAAGTACGCACGCAAGATTACAACTACTAGATTAAAATTCAATTAAGAATTTTCAATGAATGTTTGTCGTAAATTTATCTAGAGACAACTTTTCAAGGAACACGAGGTATTAAAGATGTCTGTTTAGTGGGGATTCTCTTTTAGGATGCGCATTGAGGTGCAAATGCAACAACTCTCCTTGAATGTTGGAGCATCGAAAAGATCTTCCACTGGTCTCCTATATTAGTCAATTAATTATACACGAGCGCTCTCTAAAACCCCGACCTATTTACACAACACTTTTTTTTTTCTCTTTTTTTTAATTCTCGGTTCTGTTCAGACTAGCTATTCTTGGATGGCATCGTCGGGTTCAGTAGGAGACGCGTGTAGCGGTGAGTCATCTGTGTCAAGTAGCCTACGGTTCGGATATTTTACAGCTCAAAGTGGAAGTCCCCAGTAATGTAGGTTCATTAAAATAGTCCACACAAAAACAAATAGACCTCACATGTGGAAACGGCAACTTCATTCGTTGCGATCTCTGTCTAGAGTAGTGCAACTCCCCCTGTCTCTTCTCTTTATAACTAGTGCAATAACCTTCCTTGTTCCGGTACACAATCTTGTTCCACTTCCTATCGGGAGAATGCTATCGTTTCCTTCTCCCTTTTTTTATTCCACATCCTTCACTCTGTTTCAGCCTCTCTTTCTAGAATACTCCTGAATATTTTGTGTTAAGGGATGCCTCGCAAAAAGTTGCAAACTCCTATCCATTTCGATAACACTTCGCAGGCAGAAGCTTTCAAAGTCAGCTGAGCGCAGGGAAACTTGAAACCCTATTCAATAAATTCCAGAGGCAAGGCACAGGGGAGTCAATACGAAAAAGTGAAACTCTGCGCATGAAAATTATATGTGAGAAGCGACAATTGTTTTACATTCTCGAACAAACTACCTTCATTTACCCAGCCAGCCGTAATTTACCACGATAATGTAATAGAAAAACATGTAACTATTTTTACCTCAGGCACTAAAGGAGGAGTAGGCAATAACATCAACTGTACCAGTCGCCGACGTAACTGATTATTGTATGGCGATGAAAGCAGAACTGGGTGAAGAAATGATCTTTCGAAAACTTAACCGGAGTAGTAAACATTATGGTAAAGTTCACTTGAACAGGGAAGTAATCATTCTTGATTTATTGGCAAATTTTTCAAACTGAAGAGATAAGAGTTTTCTATTTCGCTACGTGCACAAGTTGTTTTCCCAACACCCCCCCCCCTCTCCTGTAGGAACTATCATGCAATACTTAAATACTGCAAGAAGCAAGTGATCAAGCTAAAAAAAAAAAAAAAAAAAACTCTAATCTAATTACATTTTCAGCTGTCCTCCCTCGCCTTTATTATTCGGTGAGTAACCCACTGGTTCTACATGAGAACCAGTTCGAGAAGTGCAAGAAATTATGTTTTTTCATATTATCGTATAGTTTCACATAAATCGATTTTTTTTCATATGCATTTTTAAAGTTATCTACATGTTAGGTAAATTTTCCTTATATTACTCGTAACAAGATAAGAATGAAGACTATAAAATATTAATTCAGATGGGAAAATGCATTTCTCCATGTTTGTCCTCAATGCTACGACGGATCGAAGGAAGACTGCAGGAACATTGCGGTTTACAGATTAAATGTCTTTATTCCGTTGCAATATGTATTAAGCAAATATTGCAAAATTCAAGCACAATTTACTTAATATAACAAGACTGTCGTTCGTATCTGATACATCTAGGACGTCCAGGATATCTGGTCTCTTTCGGTTAAAGGTGATTAGCCTGTCTCATACCTATGTAGAGGTTTTTTACACCCGGAAACTCGGGTTTTTCGTCCCCTAGAACAGGCAAACCGGTCCCGTGAACAAACGCATATACAAACACAGAGCACACTTGGAGGCATAGGGCTAACCAACTTATCCTCGAAGCGGTTTCGAATCGTAACAGGCCACTAGGCCTAATATACGCATAAGGAGGACGTCAAGAATCTTTGAAAGGACTTTTCAATTGAAGGTGAGTTAGCCTGATTTGACACAGTGGAGAAAAATCGTTCGTCCCCATATAGCACACCATGTTTTAATTAAAGAAATGTTCCAACTTGTGGCAAGATTCAAAACCAAATGAACAATATTATCATCAGCAACAACACTCGAATTACAATAAAGCTGACTGATGCTAAAGAAAGAAAATACTTTTTTTTTTTTTTTTTTTTTGAGTAAGAAAGGCAAAGCTCCATTCGATATTCTTTTTAAGTCCTTTGAGCCTCAGTTGCTCACTTGGTATAGAGGATGCCGTTTGGTTGGAAAGAACCGAGTTCGAATTTCAATTAGGACGTGAAGAATCTTTATATGGATTTTTTTTTACAAGACAGGTGAATTAGGACTCCTACAGTGGCAGAGTTTTTTTTTTTTTTTTTTTTTTTTATCATCCTGCAAACCGGCCAGAAGAACACAATTTACAGATAAAATATATTGAATAGGCTAAAGACTAACCAACTTATTCTAATTAAAAAAAAAAAAAAAAATAAATAAAAAAAAAAAAAAAATATATATATATATATATATATATATATATATATATAGATATATATACACACACACACACACACACACACATGTTTACGAAAGTCAAGTACTTGGCACGCTGTTGGGCCTGTAAAAGGCTGTTTTTGCAAGAATAACTATTCTTGCAAAAACTCCTTGAATATTCAAAAACAGACGATGGAACATAAAGAATGTCAGAGAAGGCCAATGAAACTATGTTTCAGTGCATTCGTGCTTTATTTTTTATTATAATTTCCATATGATGAATAAAAGTAATTATTTACAAGTCTTTGAGCTTTATGATTATTCAGCTGTTGACTTCATAATGTTCAGTGGATTGAGTTTACTTTCGACATTTTCTTTGCAACAAATCTCCAAACAACATTCCCTTTTATTGTCTCATATTAAGCTACTGCAATTGCCAGCTTAGTTAACACAACATGGGAATGATATTACTTAACATTTTGATATATGGGAATATAATTATTGCTTTTTTCTGACACTTTAATTGTGATGAAATGTTGTACCTATCCAGGGCAAAACGATTACTTTGAATGATAGCTTTTTTCTTTTCTTTCTTTTTAAAACTGCTGTAATTTGTTTAAAACAAGGTAGATATTACAAACAAATTTGCTTTTTCTGGAGTATAACTGTCGACTGTTTAATAAAAGTAGTTCTTGACATTACGCCAAAACAACAGCTAGGAGACGCGTTTACTATATCTGAAGATTCTGTGTATTCCTAGGCGAGTTTGTCGATTTTTCCGGGTTAAAAATCCGACTCTGTAGGAATATAACCCTGTTGCCTCATTAAAAGCTTCTGTTCAGTATTTCTTTCAGCAAAAAATATGTTATCGCAATTAAAATGTGTTGCCCATCCCAGCTTCGGCTTTTAAAACACTATAGTGGAAAGCGACAGATTTATCTTCATCACTACAGTTGTCTTTCAATGATAATATAATCTAAAGGAGATCGTTCTAACCAGAGCCAAATAAAGACTGTTTAGTGTCGAAACAGATTTTAGGTTTTGAGACCCATATTGTACGCTAATGAATTAAAAAAAAAAAAAGAATGTTTCACTGTTACAGTAAGTTGTAATTATTTTAATTTGCATGCATTTTTAGGAAACGAGTTGTTTATTAAAATAAACGGGAGTATGTACAAACATTAGGCAAAAGAAAGTTTCTGTTATGGAGAAAATGTTCTGTAGCGCACTCCACAAGCCAAAACATTAGAACTACCCGGGCTTTCTATGGCAAACCAAACAGCACGGTTGACCGAAAACCTACCGGTGGTATCCTGATATGAGGATTGCTCTCTTATGGACATAAGTGGGGGATGAGAGGACCCAGTGAACATACCTTGACCACTAATTCTTACAGTGGAGAACTGTTTACAAACAGGCATTTCTCTACACAGTGACAGTATGGTCTGATGGACAGTGACAGTATGGAACTCCACAAACGTCCCTCTGTCACAAGGTTCGCATTGCGCAAGTATGATTCGAAGAGTGTATCCAAGCATGCAGTGTGCTCAGCCAGCGCCACGATCGGTCGCTGACCTCTCGGACGTTATTCTGTCTAGCGGCCCAGAATACTCCAGGACACCTTCCGAAGTCTAGTGGAGTCGATGTTAAGATCTGAAGACGATTCCCACAAAACGGCCAGCACACCGTCATGCTGCTGGCTTTGATACGTTTTGTTCCTTTTTATTCTTTTAGCTTTCAAATGTTTTAAAATTGCTAATCTTTCAATTCTGTTCAGTATTTAGATCATGGATGATCTAATTTAAATCATCCATGATCTAAATTATTCATCATCTCTCCGCTATTATGTTCCATTCATGTTTCTTTTGGGATACCGAGTATATCTCTACATTCACATATATTTTTTTTTTTTTTTAGTTTTGTAAGCATGCTCTATCGGGATTATCGCAATCTACTCGACTGCTTTTGAAGCACTGCGATCTCAGAGTTGTTATTATAATTTAATTACAAAAACCTTGCACTTGAAATAATAGTTACTGGAAGTTAATATAATGTGCAGCGCAGCTGTAACATTGGCACTAATTCATTTTGATGGGGGGGGGGGATTAGAAAATAAACGTCCGTAAAAATTCAGCTTCCCAAGCGGTCGTTTAGTCCGCTTGGGTGGTCGAGCAGGCTCTAGTGGCTGTTAGGATAGCAAACACTAGCATGGAACTTTTGTTTCATTCTGTGCTAATTTTTGTTTACCTTTTGGCATCTCGGTTAAATCCATGTTCATAAAAAATAGATTACCGTAAAAAGCATAACTTCCGGAGCTCTCCCTTTTCAAAATAAATTTACATAATTGTTAACCTCGTTTATTGTTGCGTTACGAGAGAAGAAATTTGCGTAAAAGGCTTGCAATCAGGAAATGGGTTTTCAGGGTGCGGCACAATCTCCTTAAATACTCGAATTATTATATTTATTTGAGCGAATATCATTCAGAAAATACAATGCACTAATTCCCTTTTTATCACGAAGGTATGCGCTTCGTTCGGTAAGCGAAAATTCATTAAATAAAAAATGGTAAACGTAAATGATAAGGAATTCGGCGATATGAGATACGCATACAAATCAGAGTAAAGGAGAGGGGAGTAGCTGTGCATTACACATTTCTTTGTTTATTGTAATGAAGAATACTTAAGTTTAAGTAAATAAATAGACACTACGGGGGAGGCTGTGCAATGTCCTTTAGATATTTGCCTTTTTATGCCTCTCCGCCACATCCAGTTGAGCATCCCAACAGTTTCACACTGGGGAGTGACAAGAACTTGAAAAACGATGGGTACTGCGGGTGGGCTAAGGATGAGGTCATTCAGAAACTTCATCTCTACAGATTAAACATAGCATAAGCTACTTCAGGCTTCCAATAAGCAGGGTGGTCGTGGTGGTTTCACAATAAGCAGCAAAAACTGTTTCCTAAGTAAAAACGTTCCCAAAACATCCATATCACAGTAGGATTCGAACCCACATCCAGTTAATTAGAAAGAAGAGACGTTATCTGCTAGCAAACCAGGCCGGCATTTTATTCTGTTTCCTCGAATACAAAGAGTCAGAATATTTTAATACAATAAACTGTCCAAAATTCCGTACAACTGTAATAAATAATACAGAACCAACTAACATGTAACGGCTTGTACTTGTCACACTGAATTTGAGAAATTCGAATTTTAATAACACAATAAATTTTTGTTAGTAGCAAAACTTCGTTAACTAATCGCTTATAAAACGAGGGTTTAGCTTATTTGGAAAAAATCTTATATATATTTCATAGGCCCCACTCCAAGAAATCTGGAAACGTCAAATTCCTGATAAATACCATGAAGGATACGGAGTACTACACGATAAATTTAGATTACCACTAATTTCCTCTCGGCATTCCCCCCACAAACTAGTCTATTATCTGAATATGTTCCTGACACATGTAATCCCCGATGGTTGATTTTCAGCGCTCAGATTAGGCCTATCCTGTTTTCCTATAATCCAAACACTTGCAGTACTTACAACGTAATAATGTAAGCGAGGTTCGCTATTCAGAAATGTTACTTAATGACCTGATATTTAAGAAACAAAAAGTAGAAAAAACTAGGTGCGCTGGTCGGGATTGCTATTTTAAAGCAGCGATTAAAATCACTAACGCCAAAGGTTAACTCCATTGCGGGGGTCATTCACTCAATGAAAAATCTATTTTCGTCTTCATGAGAAATGACTAGATTTTGATTTTAATTAATATTAAAATGGCATAACAATTTGTTCTCCAAGTCAAAAATATTTAGTTTCATTAAAATCGATTCATCCATTCTCCATTTGTTCATGTAGACGAATGAATTCACAAACATAGAAAAGGTAAAAGATGCTGTTCACTTGAGAACCTACTTCAAAATGAAATTGGTAACAGTTTCAAAGTAGAGTTCCGGATCACAGATCAGAGAAGTAGAGTGCACTTGAGAACAGTGTTTTGCTTCTCGAATGACCAAACTCGTATAATCCAATCAAAGGTAATTAATGTTTGTTGCTTGTATTTCGACTTGTTTAAATTGCCACGAAGGCATATTTCTGTTAAATCTGTGTGTGTGTGTGTGTGTGTGTGTTTCAACGGAGTGAAAAATAAACTGGAATTTCTCAGTGGAAAACTCTGACCTTTAATTTTAATCTTCGATCGCAGTGCCATGCTCGGATAACCTTACAAGGTAATAAAGACGGTTTCTCAACTTACCATACACGGTAAGGGTCAACAATATCATAAGACTTGCACAGAGATTATTACACAAACCTCGCTGTTGCTTAACGATTTGTTGTCACTTTTTATTCTAAAAGTCGTATATGTAATACACACGTTCTACCATGTTTTGCCCCGTTTATTTTCACAAAATATTTTAGTGCGCGTTATTTACAAGGAAAATAAGAAATAAAAAAACTAAGAGAAAAATGCTTACTTAAAATTAATTTTTTTTTTTTTTTTTTTTTTACCAAAGCATATCAAATTCTTCAGACTCGGTCATGAATTCAAATGACTGAGTCCAAGTTTGACTCGAAATTAAATTTTCTTGCGGATATTAACTACTAAATGGAATAAAAATTTCAAGATGAGATGAGACTTTTTACAGAAATAGCGTAGAAGAGAAATTTTATTCCTCCCGTCTTTCACTTCTTGTCTTAATGATTGAGAAAAAAAAAGTGCTTTATATATTCTTTGGTTAAAATGTTCTTAGAGAATTTTACTGCAGCAGTTTTATATGGTATGAGAGTTACGAGTATTGCAAAAGAAAACCCTGCCAACTACTTTGTCTGAGCCACCGGTGAAATCATTGAAAAATCATTCATTCTTATTCCGATTATGTTTGGGAAGCACTGGGAGCCGAGTATCAAGAGCAAATACAATGTAACAACAAACTCATTATCGACTTCTAATCTTCGTTATGTCCATTCAAGGGGATCAAGTTTGTAGAATGCATTCGTTCGAGGACCAGCTGACCTCAGATCTCTTTTTCAAGGAAAAAAGAGAAACCGCTCAGTCTAGTAGTACTGAAAGGGGAAACACCTTTTCTACGTATATTCTTGTGAAAATTAATAGGAACCTGCAATATATTTTTTCTTTCATTTTATAAAGCAATATGTTTATGGTAATTTCACAACTGATGACCGCTGTCAAGTCAAATTAAAATACTTTTATGTAAAATATTAAAAGACAATTTTAACTTTTACCTAACTTTTGCCTGGACCCAGGATTCTTTTCTTCTATTGGACAAATGAGAGTTCAAAAAGTGATTTAGGAGACTGCATTACGATGACCATTGCCAGAATAGAAGAAGTTTCTTATCTGACAAATGGGACCGGTGATAGATAGTTTGATTTTTAGACTTGCAATGCAGCGAATCTTGATGTTTTTAAATTTATATAGAAAAACAAATACATGCATTAATCGTTATCAATAATTTTAATTAGTTCTCCTTCCTCGTGGACAAATAATAAGAAGAAAAGGATGGGAGTTCATGGGCAAGTAGGGTGCTAGGACCATACTTCCAAAATCCTCTGCGATAAAATGATGTGAAGGGAGACATTCCAGATTTTTTTTTTTTTTTTTGGTCCGTAAAGCCCACAACCCCGCAAATCTAGATAATTTCTGCCCACCAATGAATACTGTTGCTCCTTTCCTGTCCTGATTTCGGTTGTTAATCTTAACTAGGAAAGCTCCAGCAACCGTTGTCATAGCAACAACCAGCTCATTACGTTTCGCGGAGCTAGTACGCTAGAAGTAATTTTGCTCACAATTGACTACAATAAAAGCCACCATTATGCTATACCAAACGCACATTCGCGGCAAGCTTCCATCTCACGGGCACCACGTGATCATCACGCGACTGGTTACAGTCTCAATGGCCATGACAAATGCCGCGACGTGATATGCTTACTTGATAGCCTTCATTACACTATAATCACGTGCTCGAGTGACCTCTGAACAAATGCGCGGTGGGGAAATCAAAATAATTAAGTGGCCAGAAAACCACACAAAATAGGCTAATGGAAATGAGGAGAATAATCTTCCTTTATTCTGTGTTTATCCCCCTTAACTAAATGAAACTTAAAAAAAGTTTCTCGGATGTTAAGGAAATTTTAGGTCATCACCTTCAAGTAAATAAATAAATAAAATCAAAGTAATGAAATTCAGAGTTTATTAAAATGGATACAATGCAGTCAGAGCTGCACACCGATAGTCTAAAAATATTTCAAGTGCTCATTAGCATCGCAGCGAAGCCTGGTGTCAGAAACTACAAGCACCTTTGAAATTTCCAACAAATATAATATACAGTGAACATTAGAAGATAGTTATATGTAGCTTACTGTAAGTAGTGGAAGAAGGCTTCACTAACCCACTGTTTACACCCTCGAAGCTTGGCCGGAAGAGGTGTACTTTCTCATTCACTTACCAGACGGCTAAAAAGAGCGACTCTATAACCCTAATTAATTGTTTAGGTACATACATAGCAACGGAAACAGGACGTGGAGAAAACGGTACAAGGGAAAGAACTTGGTACTTGCCCCCTCCTCCTTCCTCGACTATTTGAAAAAAAAAAAAAAAAAGAAGAAGAAAAGTTGAATAAAAAAAAATGGATAAGAAACAGACCCAACTTGTTTGTTAAATGGGTCGAGAGGACCAAGGCATGACGCACTTTGAAAATCATTACGCGTAAGATGAATCAAGTCCTGATCCGTGCAGCTGTTTCTCGGGATCAAGTATGAAAACGTATTCACGCCTGTGCCTATATATGTACATCGGAGAGCTAAAAATATATTCTGAACACGAGTACAATACGCAACAATTTAATGCAAAATGGTTTGAATCATTTGTCACTATTCTTGCAATATAAAATCACAGCATGAGAGAAAATAGTGATGAACAGTCTACATGTTTGTTTATTCCCGTAATGAAACAAATGGCGACGTTTAGGTATAGGTTGTCTTTTATTTAAAAACAATGAGCAGAGGAGATGCAGCTTGTGAACGGTATTTCTCATACAGTCCAAATAACGAGAACGATCAGTCCATCCTTAAAACAACTAGTAGGAGAACCGTCACCGAATGCAAGCTCGATTCGTAGATTATCTGAAGCTACTGCAGCTGGTATAAGCTGCAGTAGCTATTATTTGCATAATGATAATCTAACATTGTTATCCAAATTGTGCCTATTTACATATCAGCTTGGAATTTGTCAATTCCTTTAATCATACCTTGCTTATTTTGCTGTAAACTTCGGCCAATACTTCGCCTTAAGTAGTTCATGAATGCCTAAGTGAAAATATAGTTTTTTTTTTTTTTGTTGAAATATTAAGGATAACTTTACTACGGTGATACAATAAAATGAAAAATGCACTGACAGACAACATATGTAACTGAATAAATGGATAAGCATAAACCTAGATGCAGAAGAAAAGGACGGCCTGAGAATAACTTTTATGACCATCCCATAAAATGGCTGTAAACGTATATTTAGTACGGCGGTACACTAAGGAATATATATATATATATATATATATATATATATATATAATCCGAATGAATATGGCAGATTTTAAAGTCACTCTAGGCACACCGGACGATGAAAATTATCTGCAATCTAAACAAAGGTTTTCGTATTTCTGAAAGCATGTGTACAGCCAATTGCACTCCTCTTGAAACTCAAATTCCCAAGTTTGAGAGGTAAGATATAATATAGGATTGGGTAATTAATTTGTGTTTTGAGGATACGAAATGGTCTAGGTTCTCATTTGTTTAGATGGAATTACGATCAAATCAACAAATGTTACGAAGACAGTATATCTGCTAACAGCTTATATGCCCAGCCAATTTGCAACTTTTTTTGGCGAGATAAAAATCATGCTAACTCCGTAAGAGTCCAAAGGATGAAGGACTTGGAAAATCTTAATTCAAATTTTAAACTAAAAAGGTGAACTAGCCGTTTTCATACAGAAGTGCTAAGGTTTTCCTCTTCCAGAACGATCAGAGAACATGCAATAATAACAGAGTATAGGCGATTAATTCCAACTCTCATCATGTGACATCCATTGAATGACGACAGGTTGATCCATTTTTCCACTGAAGATGATAGTCGTTGTGGTTCAAGGAGAACCAAAAGAAGATAAAATAATACTGTTTTGTATGAGCTAAAACACTATTCCGAGTTTCTGATATGAATATTTTAAGCTAGTTGTCACGAGTAAAACCTTTAATAAAAAGACACCAATGAAAGAGAAGATATAAAGGACGGACTCTTTGCGAAATGTGTCTTTTTAGCGCGATATCAAGGCAACTCAACTTCAGCTATGGATTATTTCTGAAATTTAAAGAACAAAGTTTGTGTGTCTATTGGTAAAATAAAGGATATAAAGATATTTATGATCTTCCTTTAATACGATATAATTTATTTATGGCCAATCAGGATTACAACACTTCTTTAAAAGACATTTATTCTCTATTCTAGACGCAGCTCTTCATGTTCGTATTGAACTGTACATGTATCGCGTTCGTGAGCTAGTACTACATGGCAGATGCCATTTCAGATATTTGTTTACTTACATTTAACCCAAATAAATTATTTTAGCATCAAAAAGTTAAAGAGTCATTACGTAACCAATTTCACATTTTAATACACCTATTGGATAATAATAATCACGTTTTTTTTATAGCAATACTTTGGTACCGTATTCCATTTTCAACATTTAGCTAATTAACGATAAATTTTTGAAAAAAAACAAAACAAAACAAATCTAGTTTATTGGGAAACACTTACCTTAAGTGGATGCAGAGCAAATCACACAGGGACACCAACCAATTCCAATCCCACGATAACTAAATCTCTACGATACGTATTTTATCAACACCGTCAAGATCGCTTACGGCGATCTCACAACAGAGCCGCTTATTTTCTAACTTCCAGTTCTTGAACAGAAGCGCAACTGGGTCATTAAAAGTGCTGTAAGGGTTACGTCACTTACTCAAGAAGACGAAGCAGCGGCTGTTACAAAACTTGACACACAGCCAAGAGCTTAGCAATAACCGCTTTTCCTTATCATCTTGCAACCGGTACCAGATTCAGCCGGACAGTCCCGTTAGCAACTGGAAAAGCTCGTGAGGAACAAAGAAGAAAGCATTCATGTAAACAATATGCGTTTACATAAATACGGTGTTTTAAGCTTCGCTGTGTTAAATGGATGGCAGACGGGACATTAGTGCAACTGGAGTCAGATGAAGCGGAAAACGAAGGAAAAGACCAACGGAAATCTATCGGAAGAGGATTAGGAAGATATTATTGAAACAATAAGATTTAAAAAAAAAAAAAAAGTTACAGGTAACGACATCAAACAAAATATCTGCAATGACGAGAATAAATCAACTGCCCATCATCATGACGAGATAACGGGCTGCATACGGAAAAAACAGTAAATGACCCCCCCCCCCCCCCAATGCACTTTCGCGTAGCGGCAGCAAAAAAGAGAACTTTTTCTCTTAGGAATTATATTCGACAAACAGGCTCGGTGAAAAAAAAAAATTATATGCGGTCTTATTGGTTTTTAATGATACGTTTATGAATAGCTTTTAGTAGTAATGCTTCGCTTTAGTACATGTTCAATGAGGATAGACTTTTTCGATCGAAGGCCAATTTTTTTAAATCAGTCTCATTAACAGAACTGGTTTATATCATCTATGAGGACCAGTAAACATAATCAAAGCAGTAGTTTTTATTTAGATCCAAAACTAAGAGCATAAATAAACCAATTAAACTATTTTACCAAACTGGAGCTAGTTAAGTTTCAGAATATGGGATAGGAGACACTGAATGTATAATACTACTACTAATAATAATTGGCATCAGAGAAAGAGTGGATAATTTTTTAAAAGGCTAAGGATTAGATAATGAGGGAAAAACTCTATCTAGAGACGAAGCATGGTTCCAATTCGCTTCAGGCCTCTACTAAGTAGGACGGTGATTTCACACCGGGCGATGAAATACATCATATACGCATCTATGCCCACCAAGAGACCTGAACCCACGTAATCGGTATCAGAGCGCGCGCACGCACGCGCACACAGTGTCCAATATCCATATTTTCTTTTAAATTACATATTTTTTCCTCTTTTATCAAATACTAAACAATGCCACATTGCAAACTGTTTTGTAGTTTGTTTAGATTGCATGGATTAAATAGGATTGTTTGTTGACTCTGGTCATTATTCAAGACAGCCTGTTTTTCATGTCCAGTTCTGGGCATGACACCAGGTTTTGAGGAAGTAAAATGTGTTACATGACAAAAAAATGTTTCTATTATTTGTTGCTCCTAGTTTTCCCTTTCAGTAGGTTTCCGACAGTAGGTGACTTTGTGGGTGTTGCCCACAAAGTATTCCTGGTGAGATTTTTACAGGGTAGTTCACTACTGCTCCCCCTCCCCCCTCCCCAATTTTATCCGGGCTCGGGACTGTAATCCATGTGTGTTCACGGGGCCGTTTGCCTGTTCTGGGGGGGACGAAAAACCCGAGTTTTCAGATGTATAAACCCTCTACATCCGTATGAAACCGACTAACTCACCTTTAGTCGAAAGAGACCAGATAAAGAGGTTCTTCACATCACTGACGGGAATCGATCCCAGGTCTTTCCGACCAAAGGGCTTCGTCTTTACTGACTGAGCTACGGAGGCTCTATTATTTGTTGAAAAGCCACTTTATTGCAAAAAAAAAAAAGAGCTTTACATAGAATTTACTGTACTAATTTTAGCAATTCTTTCAACACCAATTTTAAGTAAAAACACGCATGCAGTTGGTTAATATGTTCTTTCAGAATAAATACACTTAAAAATTAAAGAGAAAAGTACATCGAGAAAAAGTGATTATTGGATACCAAAAATTAACCGATCGTTGAGTATTGTCAAGCCCTTTGGTGTGCGCCACGTTAACAAATATTTTGCATAAATACACATTGGAATTCAACATTTGAAACAGCTGATAAAGAAAAAAAATGAGAAAAACAGAGGCATCAATGTTTGTAAATTACGCCACCTACTTGGTTCAGTTTGATTTTTCTCCGTCAAACAATTTGGAAAATGAACAAAGTTATTCTAGGTCAGAACTAGATCAAGAAGGTTAAATAAATAGTGTTAATCTAGTTGCACTACCCATAGAATCATTGAATATATACCACGTTTGAGAATTTTTTTTTTTCATGAAGGATATTTGTTAAAATTTTTTCGAATGAGCTTAAAATTCTCATTTAACATTTCGTCCTAATCGAGCACTTAACTCCAGTGTTGGAAAGCTGCACTGTTGATAAATACATCCATTGACTCATCTCTTGCGAAAGAAACAAAAGTTGTTCGCTTTTTCATCGATCGCTCTTCTAATGTAGCAGCGTTGATAGTTTTGAAATACGGTGCACTTAATGTCATTTTGCTTTAAATTCTATTTCGAAATTTTTTTTTTATTACCTTAATAGTGCTCTCATATAAGCGGTCTTCTGACGTAGGTTAATCAATATATATATATATATATATATATATATATATATATAGTGTGTGTGTGTGTGTGTGTTTTAAACAAAAACTCAGCAAAATTGGCACTTTTGTCGTTTCGCCTGCAAGCGTTCGATGATGCTATTTTAAGTAAGATGCATTAGGGGCAACACTGAAATTGTACAGAATTTATGTTATAAAAGCGAATATTAACACGACACTTTTCTGTTATCTTTTTCTGTTCAGTGCT
This sequence comes from Typopeltis vanoorti, assembly GCF_054136105.1. Classification (NCBI taxonomy): domain Eukaryota; kingdom Metazoa; phylum Arthropoda; class Arachnida; order Uropygi; family Thelyphonidae; genus Typopeltis; species Typopeltis vanoorti. The sequence continues at coordinate 99,253,320 of NC_143551.1, read as the reverse complement.
GCTTTTGTCATTTTAAATAAAAGGTACTTGTAAGAAATCTAAAAAATAATACAACATAAAACACCCAATTGGCACTAGGCTATATCGATAATAACCAGTTATAGCAAAGTTTTGGAGATGCAAGTATAAGTATTGGAGACGCAACAAGCTGCGTCTCCAACAAGCTGAGTCACTTGAAAAAAAAAAAAAAAAACAGATAAAGTAAATCCCACTCACGAAATGTTGTAAATCTATAGTACAGGAGTATTAGAACCGGGATTGGTCTGATAGTCGGTTAATTCGGAAACTAGGATGAACGTGGAACTTTTTTTTTCCTCAAGCCACTTCAGACTTCCAACAGGCAGATGGTGGTCTCACAACAGGGCGCTGTAAACTGAAAATCGTCTAGCACCTAAAGATATTCGGAAACAATGTGCGCAAGATGGGAATAAAACCTGCAGCAAATGCAAAATGCGATATTTTAATAGAACTAAAATTATATTTGCGTTTATCAAAAGTACAATATTTACCCTTTAACTCGAAAACGATCCGAGGATGGGCTTTCTTTTTCCCATTGTAGAACTAGAGAAAGAGAGAGAAAGAAAAAAAAATAGTCGCACTAGTAGTTATTAATTAACGAATTTCTTGACCTTATGCGAAATATCTCGGTTTTTAAGCTGCAAAGCATTGTGTTTTACAACGGCAAGACTTCATGATGTGGTTTTCATGACAACATTCAAAACACGACTGTTCCTTGTTTTGGGGAAAATGCAAAAATTCAACTAGTCACTAGCTATTTAGGATTTATTGCGTACATGAAACCAAAAATATTTAAGTGCGAGAGTGTCTCGCGAGTAACCTGAATGCCACACAAATATTTCTAATGGTTATGTTAATGAAGTCGGTTTGCTGAAATATGGAAAGAACATTTTTTAACAGAATAGAAATATTTAAAAGGATATTTTAGAACAAAAAGTTTGTTCCAAAATATCCTTTTAAAATTATATTATGCGTAAATTAATCTAAACACTGCCAAATTACAATTGATGTTACCGTAATCTAACTGAAATTCCTTACATACGATATATTATAACGTGAATAGGAAACAAATGTTAATAAGTCTTAAGAGTTTCATATTTTTCCAAAAGCTTGGAGCGGGGCCGAATCGACTGTTCCTGTTATAGGACCCCTCTGGGAATATAAAGCATTATGGAAGTATTTAGGTATCCAATGTATACAAAATATAAGAATGATTTTCTTGTCGTGTTGACTTGTGGCAGTTTGTACAAAACATAATCACCGTTATTAAGTGGCGGAAGTCTGATTGCTGTAGGAGACAACTCTGCAACAGGATTATTCTGTTCAGTAGACTACACACTAAAGCTTTATACTAGTGAGTTCAAAAGCTAAATTCAAGGGTTAGGGTTTGGCCATCCTTAATTGAAACCACTGATTACGAGAATACTAGCTTATTAAAACAGGTCGGACTTTTAGAAAACAAATATAGCAGTAATGTCCGCCAGTCGTTTCTTTAATGTAAAACGAAAGGAGAAACGGGGAAGAGAAGGGGGTGGGGATGATTAAAGAGTGAAGCTGGAAGCGAAAGCGATGTGATATTCCGGATGGAACTAAAAGCAGATCGCCAATAGGAGTGCTCAGTATTTGCACGCAGATTCCACAGACCTTCCAGCAAAAACGCAAAAGTTTGACTTTTCTCTCGTGTTGTTACTAGTTTTCGTTTTCACTTCTACAAATGTGCGCCGTCTACATGTGCATCCATGGAATCAAACGGCCCTCCACTGGCTAGATACATGGGCCGTATATACGGATACAAGTGTCGGCTGTTTGCCTTTCTTGAGCATGAGCATTTGATGTTTCAGCAGAAACGTGAGCAAACTGCAGGAAATACGGAAGCAAGCAGGAAAAAGTTCACCTGAGTGAATGCAGAATGCCGTGAAATTAGAAGCAGCGGACGTCAACAAAACAGGGCTGAAACACACCCAGTTTGGTCAGGTTGCACGTTAGTGGGAAAAGCAAATAATAATAGTGATAATTAAAAAAAAAAAAAAGTGCACAGTTCACTGAAAAGCGAGACCTCACACCTGAATGTAGCAGAACTCAAGAATTCAGATGAACTAAATGTACACTGGATGACGAAACGGACAACATGCGGTCGCAGTTAGTAACTGCACGCACTTATTTCCTCTTCGGAGCAGCCATTGTTCGCGAACTAGTTTACTAAACGAGCAGAAACTGCTGTTTTGAGAACGGCAGAAGTTGAGTCCCTTTTGACACCTCGGGAACATCAGGCGTTCTCCCTACCTGCCTCCCATGTAAGTAGGGCAAGGCCGAAGGGAATTATACAACAAAACACAAACAATTATAACATCATCTCATCGAGACATTTGATTAACTCGGTCTTTAAATGAAACCTAACCGAATTGAACCATCCAATAAAGTCATTGGCGAGTCGCTGAACATGCCTTCAAACCAATCATTTCTAATATGAGAAAGATATTCTAATTTCATGACGATCATGAGAAGAAAGATGTGAGGCGAAGTCAATTATGGGAACAGTGTCTCGTGACAGTCCGGCAACAAATCGATTACTTCGTCGATTGCCGTTGTCCTCTCTCTGAAATGACCTCGTTATTTCACCCAAGGAAACAACCGCTCACCGTAACTAAGCATTGTTCATCGATACTCTGTGTCACGTAATCCGAGCAGCGGTGTAGCTAAACTTTTAGCACCCTTGGCAAATTCGTAGCTAAGCATCCTTTTATTGTGTGACAATTTCAATAACTGGTAAAATATCCTGCCACTGCACCAATGCCAAAGAGTTCCTACACCTGTGAGCACGAAGAATGACTCCGAGTGGAAATTATTCAGCACACAAACTTCTATACCTTAAATCAGAAACAAAGTAGTTGCTAATAATGAGTATATATATCTAACTGTATGAGACGAGTGCATGTATCGCATGAAGGCGTACCAATAGATAATAAACTACACAGTCTATTATGATCAATATCACGTTATGAATAGCCTGCCTCTTCTGTGCCCAAAAAAGTTGTGAAAATCACGGTTAGTTCTTATTGAAATCCCTGTCCCAGTGACCGCGAACACAAACATATGAGAATCGAGAAATTATTTTTGTCACAAACTTTTAAGTAAATTGGTCAAGCTATCGCACATGTACTGCATGTTAATACAAATTTGGGAAGAAGTATATTTTAAAAAGAGAATTTCTGACTGCCTCTTGAGAGAGAGAAAGAGAGAGAGGTCTACAAATATCACGTAGAGTGCTTGTGATAGCCCCACATCCATTGCCTAATACAAACTCCTGAAACCAATTCAATCTGCCTAATTCTTAGCGAATAAAATCATCTCCTTCTCCGTCTTCCCCATTTCCTGACCCAACAACTTTAATCTATTCATCGAACTGCTCTTAAACAACTTCAAGTGAATTCCAAGTGCGTCATACGATAACACTTCTCCGTCTACTTCCTTCACAATTGCGATAAATGGCAGCTACTTCATTAAGCCTTTTTTCCATTAAAAATCACACTAAACTGTAAGAAAGCTGAACTACATTACTTGGAACTGGATTTCTAAGAAACGAAAGTGCACTAAGCCAATTGGAAAGGGCAGTGAGACACTTACCTTAACGAGACCTTTAGTGACGTCGCTGTCTATTATGACAACAGGTTAGTTGAGCGTATTAAGAACAAGACGTAAAAGATAAATCCCCGCACAGAAATGTGCTGGCTTGGAGTGATGGAGCGCGCATCTACACAAGACCTCATAAATGGCGTGCAGCGTCAAGAGTGATCCACCACAGAACCTCTTGAGCCCACACATCACTTCACTCAAAGCACGGGGAGGAAACCGGGGGTGTAATTAAAGCGCCCGCTTTGGTGCGCGACGCGTTGCAATAAATTGAGACTATAAATAAACCGCACTGAAATTCAGTGGACGGAGATGGGATGGGAGGATTTCGGGATTTTTTTTTTTTTTTTTTTTTTGTTGTTTTTATTTTTTCCAGCTGGGGAAATGAAAGATGAAGCATAAAAGGAAACAAACAAACAAAAACGACGCCGTCTTTAGCGGGATTTTGCTACAAGGAGCAACTTTTTCCCTATTCAAGTTTAGATTTTTAAATATCTAAGACGTACTTGTTCCTTTCGTTTATCAGACACCAGAGACCTCTGGTATGGATAAGAGGAACCACTGGAAAACCAATTTAATTACCATTTCATTTTATGGAGAATTTTTCATCGCTACTAAAGTCCGGGGAAAGTGAATCAGCTGAGTTCGATTATCGATATTTTTTTTTATTGTTATTTACTAAGGAAACGGCCTCTGCTCACCCACCCATTCCTTCTCGTACGACCTCCTGATAAAATAATCCTACGGCCATTGATAATCCATGGCAGTTAACTAATGTATAACAGGGGAAGAGTTTACCTCTTCTTTCCAGAATATTACGCCCAGGACCATTGCGATACAAAGCCAGCAAAGTAAAGTACAGGATGGAATACGGCACCAAAGGCATTTACGTCATTTTATTATAAACAAGCATCGCATCATATCCCTTTAAATTCAAAGACGTGAATGATTTTTTTTATATAAATACAGATATAATATTTATTTATTTATTTATCCAAGATTAAACCTTTCTAAAAGAAAGTAAGTTCATTAGTAGGTGCATACTGAAGACATGGCACGTCCTCATTGGAGGCATGCACCATGTTGCTTCTTAACAGTAGAAATCTCAAGGTAGAAATACGCAGTGGCGGCTCGTGGCTTGAAATCGTGGGGGTGCTGCAACTTTCGAAATATACATACACACTGTAAGTACAGTGCATACGTGTTTGGATAAAATATCAAAATTATGGTAAAAATTTAAAAAAATTAAACATGAAAAAATATTGTTTATTATCGGTAAAATTATACAATTTAATATAATTCAAAATTACTTAAAAATAAAATCCATTCCTTTAATTGTAATTAAAGGAATGGATTTACGATTTTTGGACATCACAATTAAATCCTTGAATTGCAATGTCTAAATATTTAAATGTACAAATATTTATTTACTACGAACACTCTACTACTGGCGCAAACTGCATATAAACAACAGTGGAATTGCGCGATGGACAGTGCCGTATTACGCTAATAGCTCGCATCTCACTATGACGTGCCTATGCTTGCGCGCGTAGCAATATGGCACTGTGGAAAACACACAGTGCTGCTAGCGTCCTTCGCCCTCCTAAGTGCTACCAGATGGAATTTTATTATTTTTATACAAAATAAGAGAATTGTATAGGATTGGTGATGATAAAATTAAATATTACAAGCAAATATAAGTTAATTAATAAATATATTTATATATCGAGAAAAATTGGGAGTGCTGTAGTTCCGCACGAGCCGCCCCTGGAAATACTAATACTGGAAAAAAAAAAAAAAAAAAAAACTCTCCCTCTAAAAATCCTGTTGAAGATGCTATTAACATAAAATATTTAGGATGGGAGCAGTGACATTGAAAATGTCACTGCTCCCATCCTAAATACTTTATTACTCCGATACTATTTTGAACCCATATAATCTTAAAAAATAAGACAATGTTCATTATAATAATTATTATAACATTTTCACTTTAGGGGATATAAGGAGCAGGGCAGTTATGCAATCCAACGATGAAAGTTATGGGCAGATTATCGGCGCAGAGCCAACTGCTGTCATGAAGTGTCACAGTTAGGTTGCAGTTTTAACTTGTAAATGTAACGAAGATCGCTGGTCTGTTTTAGGAAAGCAGAAAACGAGTTTTTCTCACTATAAATATCCGACTGTTTCTCCTTTTAACCAACTAAGTCGAGTACTGGAATTCTGTAATTACAGAATAAAGTTTTGATAAGCGTGACATGATTCGGACTTTTCTACTCGACAAATTAAGTAATTAATGACCAAAAGTCCGCAAAGATCGTTATAAGTTGGTAACAACAAATGATTCCTAAAATAATTATACTTTTTTTTAGTTCTTTCCTTAGAAAGAACTAAAAAAAGTATAATTATAACGTATGTTATAATTATATTATAACTAAATTATTATATTAAAGTAAATTATAACGTATGCTAAACCTCGAAGAAATTCTAAATAAACTTCGAATTTTACGGAAAGATGCAACTTAAAGAGACTGTTTAGTCTTTATATATACACGAGAATAATACATTACGGAGTTATTATAAAGCAGTCTGAAGGGAGCGTTTTGCAGTTCTGATGCATCCATTCAAAAATATCGCGAAGGACATCTTAGTCCTTCCTGGGGGGGGAAAGCTAAGCACGCGCAACGCGTGGTGGTGATGGCTGAGGTGAGGGGGGGAGGGGAGAGAATGATTAAGCCTCGAGTGATCTGTACTGCAGTACAAACGTTTAAGAAGGATTCAAGGAGCAAGTCGTTGAGAAACGGAACGTTGAACGGCGCCATAACAAGGTCACTACGGGAGGTCTGTGATCGACTTTACCATACGAATTCTGAATGAATTGGGGATCATCTGAGGGGGGGGGGCTTTAAAAGTGTGTGTGTGTGTGTGTGTGTTTAGTTATGAAATACCTTACTTACTGATTTGATCGTGAATTTTCGCCTCTCTTTTTGGAGAAATTTCTAAGAAAACAATGCTATTTTATTGCCTTCATTTTTCAGTAAGTGAAGTCCTTACAGATATTTCATTACCAAGTGGATGTTCTGTTGCACGATTAGGATCTAACAACAGATTTATATCTCAGCCTAGAGAAGTAGAGCCTTGCATTAATTGGACATTTTCCGTGATGCTTTAGTCTACCACGTCAGAATTACTTGATGTCAGCTTGAATAGTTTTTCTTTTGCGGTATAAAGCAATCTTTATGCGCAGAACAGTTTTCAACCATCAAAATTTGCTAAAAACAAAAATCGAAAATCCGTTACTGAATAACACTTTCATTCCGAATCGGGTTCAGCCTATTTCTTCGTTTATCTACACTTGGCGTGCAGAAGAGAATCCGGTAACGAAGTTCACTCATCCTCAGTAGAAAAAGTCTCGGTTGGAAAGAGGAAGAAACCATTATTTTTCTTTTCTTCCTGAGAGAAATTAAATAAATAAAGACTTTCCTGACACAAGAGAGGAATGGAACTGGCAAAGATTTGCTTTCCGTGTCTTTGCATTACCTACATTTCCTTTTATTTTAAGTTGGTCCCATCACCGTATTGAACTTTTTTGTTTTTCCTTACTTGCCTTACTCGTGTATCCTGTCTGTTCCTTTCCCGAATTATCTCCAAATGCAACTCTTCTGTTCATCTCCAGTGTTGCAACGCAAATGACGTCAACTAAATGAGAAATCCAGGGCGATTTCTCATTTGCTAATGACAAATGCTTACTACATCCAACCACGTTTTTCCCTGATCCTTTTCTCCATCGCGAGAAAGAATCAGGCAAGTACAGCATTCTATTAATCGTTTAACCCGACTGATCGGATTGATCACATGACCTTGATTTGATCTTCCTTTGCCCACAGCGGAAGTAAAGCAGGGGAACAAGACGGGGAAGTGGGGGGGGGATTGGGGAGTTCGCAGGTTATTTTGCAACAGACAAGGGTCGTTTAAGTGTTTATGTGCGCCAGACGAATGAAGATAAACGAGAAATGGAATTTCCGTAATAGCTGATGTGGTCTGCCTGTGGATGCCGAGAATGGACTCTGTAACCACGGAGGTGGATTTATCAGTTGGCATAAAGGGATGCATTAACAGAATGAGCGGGCTTCGCCGATCATAAGCATTTCATCTTTAGTTTCAACAGCCAAAATGAACACCGTTAATACGAACCAAAACCGAATGCACATATTCATTATTTTCATTCATCTTAACTTTCTCTCTCTCAGAGAAATTCTCACAGAAACTGCAACAGATACATGAATTAAACATTAAAAAGAAAAAAAAAACCTTACGGTGGCTCACTTATGTTCGGTCTTAGTGCTTGAAATCTAAAGAACCCCTAGATAGTAAATATAATTCCTGGTAGTTGAGTTCAACTGTTTAAGGAAGCTCATTACATCCTGAAAACGGTAAAGCGAATGGCACAAACTGTTCCGGTCAACTATGTCGTCGTATTGTATTCCGCAAGGAAAGCAAAATAAGTTTCTTGAGCAGTGTTGTCTTCGAAAGGTTCACAATATCACCCCCGCCCCCCCGCCGAGTCCTACGGAAAGTGCCGTGTATTCCGTAACATGACACATGTGAACTAACGCCTGCAGCTGCAAGGTCTCAGGAAATGACAGATGCTAGTTCAAACTTTAGCAGGAAGCTGTCGTTCTGTGCGAGACACATCGTTATTTCTTTTTACCCTGCGCGGTCCCAATTAGGTAACCTCTATTACAGTTTAATATAGAAAATACTTAATTTTCACCTCACCTGCTTGCCGTGTCGGTCAACAACAGCAAGTCAGACCTCTTCGTTCCTTTCCGCGCGAAATCTCAACTACTCCATAACCGGACTTCCCGCATCTGCCGATGAAGCCGTTCAAAAGTAACGGCTGTTGACAGAGGGCGCTGTTGAACGGAACACATCTTAGGGAGTCCACGGGACAGGGTTTCGACTATTATCGATATTGGGGGGTGGTGAGGGAGAATTCACGAGAGATCCGAAACGTTTCCTATTGGCGAAGTAAGTAGATAGCTTACGTCCAAGAGACCCAACTTCGGTGTTCGGTCGAGTTTGATTTTACGCATGCGTACTAATTTTATACACCTCATGAAAATATATCGCAGTATAGTAGCTTGTTGAAATAGTACTATGGGCTATTTAAAAACCATATTACACAAATTTCAAACACGTTATGAAATCCTATGTATAGGATTTCATATTTCCATATGAGTCTCACGAAATGAGAGAGCATTACGAAAACTAAGACACGTATATAATGAATTCTGCTCCTAAATGGCGAAGGAAGGTTCTCTGAAGGATATTTCGACTTAATCGTTGAATAAAATTCCCCATTTTATTTTTTATGTTCAGACGAAATTGTTGGTGTGAGTCATAAAAGTAATATTTTCTCCTCCTTTTTATTAGAAAGATTTATTACAAGTATAAATACTATTTATAATAATAAGATAAAGAAATTATGAACGATGTGTCAGTGCATAAAAGTGGACCGAAAAGCCTTGAGCTAAAAACTACCTCCACCAATTATCGTTTACGGGAGCAAGGTCTCAATTAGGAGAAAGTCGGACACACTAAGCTAGAACAATGAACTGAAGTATGCATCTACTGTAGCCTGACTTACTCGAGTTTCGGTTATCAGTTTTGTGAACTATGGACATTTATGTTACTTCATATAAGGGAGCGAAAATAAGATTGCTGGCTGCTCTCGAGAATAAACAAGCAACATGTCATTGTAGCATTTGAAACGGTCTAAAAATCGTGTTGTTTCTTTAATATATCTGAAGTACGCTAATGATTTAAGTAAAATCATTTGAAAATTAAAATAATTTTTTCTTCATGTGTATAAAAGGTCAACATAATTTGCAGCAGCATTTCTCCCGCGCCTGTAACTAGGTGGTGTTATTGCGCCACCTGGTTACAGGCGTCAGAAACATGATTACTTAAAAAGAGGTGGGGGGGGGGGGCGTTTTTTTTTTTTTAATTGTTAACTTCTCATATACTGTATTCAAAAGAGGGATAATCGTTTGTGTAGAATATTTGGAAGATATAATAATGTACGCCTTTTAATATATGAAGAAACAAATGATTTTTTACATACACTTATACATACATGTTACTGTATAAATATACAACAGGAAGATCGACATGGGTTGCTTTTTTTTTTTTTTTTTTAATCTTATAGATCATTAGACACAAAACAAGCAACAAAAAGTAATGCAAATGACAAAGAGTTGGGGCCGGGGAATTTACTACGACAACGAATCAATAAATAAACAACTATTTTTATTTCTAAATTTCATGTGTAATATCTTTCGAAAAAAAAAAAATAAATAAATGTACTTGTAATCTAAATCCAAAAAAGTTTGAAAACAACAAAAAGGTAATTAACATTTTTTTAATTTAATTTTCTCTTTCTCAATTCAGAGAAAGCATAAGAATTCTTGCTTTTTTATTATTTAAATATAATGAAAATAAATAAACAGCTGCTTCTCTCTCTCTCTCTCGTATATAATATGGGCTAATTCCACCTTTCTTAAATAAATTCCTAAAAAATATAATTCAAATAAAATTCCTGATTATGCCTGAAAGCAAAAGATAGTACTTAAAATAGAGTCTAAAATCTTGTACAGCACCATCTTGCTATAAAAGATAGCATTTGAAATGCAGTTAAAAATTACAATAGAATAATTTTGCTTTTTCATGAAGAGAAAAATTACATTACACTTAAAGACACTGTATAAAAGTTTTTATACGAATATTAGATTTAAATAAACCATTTACGTATTTTTGTTAACAAGCGCAATTAAATTATTTTTGTTAACAAGCGCAATTAAATTATTTCTTCTGTTTGCTTATTTTGACGAACATGATGTTATGTATTGTTTGCACTGTAGTTAAACGTATTGTCGACAGATGGCGCCACAGAGGCTTCAATTTTTCACTTCGATAATGGGAAACGCGGACTGACTACAACACAGAGTAATTGACAGTGGCAGGAAGAAATAAATGACACGTAAAGTAGTATTGGGATGGGAACATTTAATAGTGCAACGGTGCGATTTATCATCGTCTTCAGACCAGTCTTTAAGGCGAGCATCTCGTAATCGATGTGTGTAAAAAAAAAAAAAAGTTTCGGATGTCAGCAGTGCGAGGTAGCTGATCTTCTGGCAGGGCGGCGAGATTGAAATTTCAGATGGTGGTATCGATTCCTGTTTAGGAATTCTGCGGTGTTGGCACGATCCTTTCAATAGCAGAAGCATCTAATGCTACACGGAATAACTGGCATAAAAGCGATAATTATTCGTAACGCAATGTTAGCTGTACGTCACGTGTCAAAGTATCATAACCAAAAGAACGACGCAAGTAATAAGTAGTGAGCTGAGTTAGGGCAAATAAGGTCACACGGCGTCGTATTATGTCTGTCATGCGATTTTATTTCCTTTTTTTTTTACCCACAGCGGCTAACTTTAGGTTGGAAAAACAAAAAAGTCCCTAACGTCTTTGGCAATGCGTTATCTTATGTCTTTCCACACTACGAATCATGCTGCTCTGAATTGAGCTCCACACGTGCTTCCAACTGCACAAGTTGCAATATGTTCGCAGAATAAGTTTAGAGCAGAAATCAAACGGATTTACAAGCCAGGAAAATCTTTACACAACTGTTAATAAAGGGTTACTACAAACTGTAGTAACCCTTTATCTTTTCATATATTTTTCAACGCGCGACTTAAAAATCAAATTTTATCTTCGTTAAATTTGCGTCTGCCCTACCGCGCATGTAGTTAAGTAGCGAACTTATATTAGGGGAAATAGCCTTTAGCACACATGTACGTCAATTGTTTGCCGTATAAAATATTTATTGTTGAAAATTATCTTCGTTTTCTGCCAGGGAAGCGCATTGAAAATCATAAGTGTGTTCATCTCAAGCTCAACACTTTATTTTTTGGTGAGTTACATACAATATGTAATGCTTTTTTTTATGTAAAAAAAATATTTTTTATAGTAATGGGCCACTTAGAGCGCTTTTGCGATATACGCGTTTGTTAATAGGGATAAACCCACCCACTGTAAACTGCGAAGGTAACAACAATTGAACAAGACTGAAGATACATTCGGTTTCGATCAGCACATGAGACTCAACCTTCGCAAACTTCTTCAATAGTGAATTAATTGATGTGGAAATAGATTTAAATGAGGAGGAACTGGTACAATTAATAGATGACGTCGAACCCAATGGCGGGAAAAGTTCTGCCGAAGATTCTGATTGTGATGAATTCCGTTAAAGAATTCAGTTTAAAGAAATTAGCAGAAGGATTGGACTTGGCAAGAAAGTTATTTTATGGATCATGATCTCTCAATGGAGCGCTCCAGAAAATTCACGAGACAATTGGATATTTGTTTAGTTCCATATTATGAACTTAATAAAAAAATTGCAGCATAGTGGTAAGCAAGGTCTTATTACTGCCTTCTTGATAACTAAACCAGCCGAAGTATGCAATGAGAATTATACAAATAATGTCCAAGAGATTTCAAGTGATGACGACGTCCGGCCACTCATCAATAAAGAACATCTACGAAATGTTAGTTTTGAAGAGAGTGATTAAAATATACACTTTATTTTATTTTGCCGAAAACATTTATGTATTATGTGCAATGAAGTTTACGCACAATTTATAATTTATATTATGTATTTGTTTCATAGTTTATACGTTTTCTTAAGTTACATGAATGAATTAAATAAAAATATATTTTTGTTGGATGTGTTTATATAATCCTTAAAAAAAAAAAAAAAAGATTTCGGAACATAACCCTACTTTTTCTATGTGATCGAGTCTCGCATAACGCGATTTATATAACGCGGCGTTTTTGTGGAACATAACATCCGCGCTATACGAGGATTACCTGTAAATCATTTCAATTTTTTTAAAAAGATCTCAACAGGGTAATCTTCTGGATGGATATCTTCAAAATAAATAGATTTCCTATGGGAAGCTTAAGCAATGATGTTTTATATCCGACGATTTAGATGTCCGACGGGTGTTCTATTCCTCAGCATTAACTGCAAGCACAAACAGTCTTCCCTGAATGAATATTATCATTCAGTTAGCAATAATTAATATTCGATGTATGCTTATCCAAATGTTCTTTTCTTAATGTTGACTCCGCTGCTTCTCAAGATGGTCAAGCATTCACAGTTTGGTCAGCCTTGGTGTTTTTAAAGGCCAAATAACCGCTAGGTATATTTCAGTGCACCCGCTGTTCGTTTCTTGTCTCTAATATCAAAATTACAAATTCCATCTCAGCCATCGCACCACATTACACAGAGAAGCGAACTGTTTTCTTAAAATAAACTTCTTTCTTGTACAAATCCCCAGCGCACATCTTACAACTTTATCATGCAAGCTGAGGTAATGTAGGAAGGGGGAAAAAAATCAGAGCGACTCTGAAAAAGAGAAAAAAAAATCATTTAGTGTACCGTCGAACACACCTTGGCGTAATGGAAGTTGGGCGAGAGTCGTACACACGAGGGAGATGAAAATTGTCAATCGCCCGCTCGCCTTCGTTACAAGGAACAACACAACACACCGATTGTTACACGAGATGCCTGCAGCGAGATACACAAACGAATTTTGTAGTTAATCCACGAAAAAGATTATTGTGTGACCAACCCTCACACCGACCATTAATACTGTCTTTCTGTCACCATAGCAACGGGACTATTCATCCTTCCCATTCCCTTTTAATCCTTTCTTTGCTCGAAGTTGGTTGTTTGCAGAGGTTCCAAATGAAAGGCAGGCAACAAAGATTTCATACAAAAAAAAAAAAAAAAAAGAAAGAAAGAAAAAAAAGCGTCCGCATCAAAGCACTACAAACAAATAAATCTGCGTGCTTCTCTGTTAATTAATTAATTAGTGACACGCGCAGGTAAAGAACGTATCGTATGATTTCGTGCTACCACGAATTCTTCCAACACACGGAAGGCGACTCCGAATTATGTGACCTGCGATGCTAGTTGTGGGCAGCGGTGTACTGCATTGCGACTGCAAAGCAACAATCCTTGAACATGGCCATTGATTCGGTATTAAGTTAGCAGAGACTTCGGTTATTATTATGTTAAATCCAAGTCATCAAAAGAATACGAAGATAGCAATAAAGACTGTGTAATCTCGATAGAGACACTGTTGGTTTGGAAGGAAACAAAGCTATCGAAAAATCTCATACTCTTCCTGCTAATTCACATAGAAGTAATCCGAGACACCTCAGTTTTACAATATCTTTTGATGCAGCAACCGAAAATAAATGATCCATAAGAGTTGAGTTTTTCTGAAATTCAGTATTTCAATTAGAAGATTTCAACATTTTAAATGCTTCTAGAATAAAACATGCATTTATAATCGATTTTTCTCAAAATCAGAATCATTCATTCAGACGAATGGGAGCAACTGAAAGTTAACCGAAAAAAATCAGGGAACGAATCTACCCCATTCATTGGTAGATGCGCAATGAAGTCTCTGGTAGCCAATAGTTGGAAACTTGTCTAACTTGTTCCGATGATGACTTGTGATAAGAAATAATGATGGTTTAATATATAGCTGACTAAAAATGTTTAAAATGTGAAAAATTACTGCTATCAAGTCTTCATTGTTGGGAATTTGTATGGCTAATCCGACAGATTGGATTAAAAGAACGGCTACGGCTTTTCAACATGTAACGCTCCTTCCGATCAGGCAGTAAATCAATGCGTTATGTTGTTCTAGGGATGAGATGACGACATTTACGATCACACTTGTTGCCACTGGATAAGTTAGGCAACTTCGATTTGATGAGCAAGTCAGCGGAAAGCAATACAAATACGGAAACATCTATTGGTGAGATGGGTTGATGTGTGTACAGCTACATATCTGTCGCTCTAGGCGCCGAAGCGAATGCAAGTCAAGCATTCCAAAAATAGTTGACTTGTTAGACAAGCATTCCAGAAAAAAAAAAAAAAAAAGAGGTAACCGTGTGATATGAATCAGTAATTATTTCAGCAAATCTACCGATTAAAAGTTTGGCAATGTTGTGCTTGTTTGTGAAGGATTAAAAGATTTCCTTGAGCGTTATCTTCATCTGAGATATCAGAAATTGATTTATATTGGTGATAGTACATAATTTTTACATAAATCCGCCCCCTCTCTCTTTAAAGTGCTCACGGGTGGGGGATTTGGCAAGCCTATGCAATTCTATGTGTGGTTGGGCCATAGATCTGTAAGCAACACATGAGGCCTTCGATTGTATCACTTGTTATTCCGGAATTTTACTAAACTTCCGGAAGCGGAAGTTTAGTAAAAGCGTGTTTCTTTTATCAGCGACTCTTGCTGCAACGATAACATCCCATGTCATCTGCAATATCACCAGATCTAGAATGTGGGAATTTCTGAGTGGTCTGCGTTGTCTAATCAATGTGCATTAACTAGAACAGTGCTTCCCAAACTTCTGGATGTCACGGCCCCCTTTGGAAAAATTAAAATATTTCACGCCCCCCCTCGAAAAAAATCGTAATATTGACATATATTATTATAATATTTATTGTATTTATATTCAACACAAAACATACACACCGAATATTGCAAAAATCAAATGAAATATTACAATTTTAGCATCTTAAATACACATTTGACATGGCACATTATCTCATATTTTTATGTAGATAGATATATTGTTATTGTACATTTTCAGTACAAGCAGATGAAACGTAAAACGATTAGTAATAAAGAAAGAATTAAAAACATAAAAGAAGTTTCATAACAGTTTAATGTGATGGATGTGTTTCAATACTGCAACACCAATATCAGGTGAAATATTTGAAACTGCAATTCTTAGATTTCTGCTTTGAAATGAAACTTATATGAATAAGCATATATTTACTAATATTCATTAAACGCCGAAATACGCAGGAAGCAAAATTTGAGAACCCGCACCAATGTGTGATTTTTTTCCATTAAAATATAAAAAATAACAAAAAAGAAATAATAAATAATAAAAATTAAAAACGTTTCTTTTTAGATAAAAAAAACTACTTACTCTTAAAAAATTTTGTTTTCATTATTTCACGGTCCCCCCCTCAACAAAACCTACAGTCTCCAAGGGGGCCGCGGCCCACAGTTTGGGAAGCGCTAACTAGAAGACCTAGCATTCATACGTCATAATAACAGTGGATTAAAAAAAAAAAAAAACATTTATAAGACCTTTTTAACTGAAGCCGAGGGAGTTTGTCTCTCACTTTCATAGTAGGATTTCCCCTCCCGCAAAACAGACTGCACAATTATCAGATAGGATCAACTGGTCTTACAGCCTTAGTTGATTCGCGTCGATCCACAGCTAACAGACTTCACATAAGTAACCTACAATATCTGTGAAATATTCCAGCGCAATTTGGGCCATATCTCATCAGCATCTCAATAACTCTCTTTCTCGAAGATGCCATAAACTTGTGTCATAAAAGTAGGCATATTAAACACAGATTTTCCTTTTCAAAAATTCTCTTTTGTTTATGGTTCCCCGTCCTCTCTGCATCAATATTTCTTCTCACTACGTAACAACCTTAACAACACTCAAATCTCCGCTCGACAAGAAGAACTTTCGTCGGGAGATGAGTAAAGGGACAACCAAATAACTTCCCAATCATCTGGACTACGGGTACTGTCAGTCTCCATTCACACCGTCATATTTCAATCCATTTCCTAAGACTTCTGGAAGCTGTTTGATTTGCGTTGCTATCTTAGTCAATTCACAAGAAATTGAAAAAGTTCGTGACTTGTCGATGTAGAAAGGTCACGGAAGCTACAGCCGAAAGAGAGAGCGGGAGATGCATCTCTACTACAGCCTTATGAAATAAATGATGTTCGCCAAGCAGCAGCAATCGATATTTCATACAACCAGGCTAGTCCAGCTGACAGATGGATCATCGCATGCCATATGGACAAGAGCAACTTAGTGGACAGTTCCTAATGTGGAATATCTCAATTTGTTTGTCGTTGTTGCGACCTCTCCACATCAATATTAAGGAAATTAAGCAATATTTAGGGGTGAGTATATATTTCAGCATAATTCAAGCGGATCAAGCATTTTGTCATGCTAACAACAGACTGCACTTCAATCTTCAAAGGATTATAAGTTACGAGAAAATTTGTTAAAGAATGCGCGTTGATAGCCAAGATGCATGTGCGGTCTTACTTTCTGGGTGCTCATTTATTATGCATTGTAATGACTCCCGAGGTCTCGTAAAAGTTCATAATGATAATCTTCAGCTCACTGTAAGTGAGTTGAAGAAACTTAAAACTCCTTCCCCACAAAAAATAGAACACAAGATATGCTATAGTGCTGCCATCTGAAGAGTATATGCCGCACTAATACGAATTAACTGAAATGAATATTTGGATACGTATTACTAGGGTAAAAACATCTGTTTTTCTAAAGAATTTAACAAATGTTGTTTAATGTACGTCAGATATAAAGCGAAACAATTTTTTCCTATTATAAACTGCGTTTTGTATAAAAAATATTTCGAACTCACTAGTAAGAACTAGAAAAAATATATCACATAGGTTGAAGGCATCGCAGTATGCGAGACATTTTTTTACTTTCTGTAAACTAAATGACTTCGACTTAAATTGATTATTTGCACACACCGAAACTGCTGCTTCCACAACAGTGGATTTCTGCCTTCCCAGCACACTTGAAGTAAGAAAAATAGGATTATCGGATTATCAGATCAATATGTGTGTGTGTGTGTGTTTCTGGGATGTTATTCCATCAGAGGACATCTCAAATGTCATTTTTCATAAATGTCCCTTTCAACAAAACCAACCCGCAAGCCTAGCAAGCATATTTGGCTAATTGTCCTTAAAATAGAACGAAATATTAATAGGGTCAAGTAAATATCCTTATATGTGAGTTGTGTGCACGCGCGCAAGCGAGAGCTATATCATTGATCATAAAAGATCTGAACATCTCGATGTTAAAACCTGCGTGATATTTTTTCCCACAGAAAAAATAGCCAAAAATAAAGAACGTACACAGACATCAAAATGTGTGAGATGCAATGCATTTTTTATAATAATAAAAAAGTATGCATTAAAACGCAGAATACGAAATGTCAGTAAATATTTTCGAGTAATCAAATTGCGTCAATAATTCAAGAAATTCTGAAAGCACAACCTTAACTATAATACTGAAGTTCTTGTTGGCTCAAAGTCACTGTTTTGGCATTGTGGATTTTTCTCATTTCAAAAATGAGAGTATGCTATTCAGTCAGAATTAGTTATTATAAATTTAAATTCTTATAAAAAATACTTCATTTATTTACTTTAAAGCAATTAACACAATTACAATCGTGTTAAAATGCTTAAATGATATAAAAGAAAACGATTTGGCGCCTTTAAAAAAATTGGTGATGTGGATTTGTTTTGTAAAACTGTCACGACATAGGAAGCATTGCATTATTCAGAAGCGTTGCATACCGTTGGCATCCATCCCTCCGGTATTACAACCAAAGGCCCGAGCCCACACACCAAGAAACAGTTCCACACCATTACACCTCTGCCAATCTTCACAGTGGGATGCTGCACTTGGACAAAAACCTACTCAATGGAAAAGGATGATGCGGGATTAATCTTTCCATATCGCAGACCTTCAAGCTCCACAGACCAGTCACGATGCTCTTTGCATGGTATAGTCTGCGTGACTGATTGTATTGGTTAATGTCTGACTCAAGTGGAGTGATTTGCCGCTCCATATCACTCCGACACGGAAACGATCAAATAGTAATTCATTCTCCGCACTAACACTACATAAAAAGTCCTCTTGGAAAAGAACATCCGTTTACGTTGCATGCTACTATACAGCATGAACTCCAGATGAAGGATTGTTTTCATATCGGAGTGCTGAGATTTCCGTAACACCACTCTTCCAAGCACACCGTCTGATCCTTTAGTGTGCTTTCTGAGTCTTTTTAAGCGTTTCATAGATGATATGGCATCCTCACATTCCCATCGCTAATAACGTTACCTTCAGTTGATTTTGGAGGATGCGGTCTCTTACCACTGTCAAAACAGGCCACTGATATGGCAGCCTATAAAAGACACCTCTTTCGAAGATCCCAAGTTCTTCTCCAACTGATAATTGACAGTACAGAGATGTAAAATCCGGTCTAGGGATAGATCAGCCCAGGTTAAGGATGAGCAGTAACGGTATTTTTCATTCTAAAAACAGCGGATATACCGACATTTAATTTATCATAGTGTGTATACGAGTATCTAGCAGTCAGTCGCACTTGACTTAATACTGAGTACTGTGAATACTCCTCGATTTAATCAACGAAAACAGTCTAATGCCAGTAATATGTGCTCTCTCCTGTCGGTTTGTCTGTTCCACAAGTATAAAAACTCAGTTTTAGGAAACGGAGATTTCTCAATACGCGAGACTAACACTCATCTACGCCTCCATAGTGCAAGTGAAAGAACGACGGTACACCTTCGATTGAAAAAGACCCGAGTTCGATTCTCAGGTCTTTTTTGATTCTTCTAGTGACGAGAAGAATCTTCATATGGGCTTTTTTAATTGACGATGAGTTAGCCGATCTCATACGGAGGAAGCAGGGATTTTTCGCCCGGATACTCGGGTTTTTCATCCCGCGTACAGACAAATCGGCGAACAGGACGCACGCAACTTACAGACACAAAAGACTATTGGTGGTAGTGAGCGGTAGACGAGGCGGTGAGTTGTGTAGTGGAGCAGTCCGTCCTCCCGTGATGAGTCCAAGAACTCCTTTGGATGTGTCAAGTAATAATAATCTTCAGTTGTAAAGCACTTATGTTTCTTGCTTCCTGGACGAAATTTAAACTTAGATCTTGCCGATCAAAATACCGAAGTAATCGGTTCTCACTAGGTGTAATCGATATTAAGTCAACACCTTCCATGATTTCTACCTTATTAACAGGGACAGTTATATGTTGTACTATATTTTTTGAATAATAATAATATAGACACGTGATATTATACGCATGCTGTATGACTCGTTCTTGTATTCAGAATTCAAATGTTGTTATGTTTTTCTGTCTTCTCTCTGAAAGAAGCTCCTGACATATTGAGCGAAAGATATAGGAGTAATAAATTCTATTTAGCTTTCTCTTACATGTGTGAAGCCGTTATTCAAAAAGATGTCTGATGCACATGTCTGTATTCAACACCTAGTAAGTTATATGTTGTATTTCTGTACGATCATTATTCAGTACCAAGATATAATAATAATAAAGAAACCTGGTTTAATATTGTAATTATAATATCGTGTTGGCTATTGTAAGACTTTCTATATAAAGTGCAACCACCTACTTCAGAATAAAAGGCGTCTGTCAGAAAAAGACTATTTATTCTGGTCGCCATCGCATTGTTATTGCGAAATTCAACCGCGCAAGGCTGTTTACTGCTAAAAGTATAATGAATGCAGCCACTCAGGCAACAAACAGTTTTTGGAAAGTAACCATAGCAACACACTGTCACAGTGTGGCAGCCACAGCAAAAGATATTAAGAATGAACAATCCGCAGGCAATTATCATCCCAAGTAGCGCTAATCGTTCAGAGTAAATACAGTTAAAATGTCCTTAAGGCGATTACAGTTTCAAATGAACTTTTAGTAAGTACCGTTAGCGCAATAATAGGATTATACACGAAAACAGTTTTCGAGTTTGACAAAATCTCAACTTCCACAGTAGAAAATAGACTTTCTTGTCCATTTACAATTTTTAAAACAATCATTTATATTAATTATGCGAAGACTTTGAACACAATGCTGCTTCATTTTAATAACACTGAAATGATCACTAGAATCGTCAACCTTGGCTTGCGAACAGACAGGATGAAGTAGAAAACACATATGCTAAGGCACTCTAATGTTGATATAGTAATTTATCAAATCGTGAAAAATGAGAAACATAAGTTAGACAAGTTTTGAATGATTTATGAGAGTACTGTAATAAAAAGGTCTTTTACGCTCTATTGTTATTCTTTCATATTTTACGCACATTTAGGCATAAAAGTACTTAAAATACTGACATACTTGAATATGTGGCACTAAAAATACATTTTTAAAATACTTTGTACATCTCTGATTTTATATAATGCAAACTTATCGGAAGGCAGTACTGTACAGTAACGAGGGTATGAACAGCTTGTGACAAGTGTCTCACTTGCTCCCCCCCCTTAACCCAAAAATTTTGAAAAATTTAAATGTAACAAGTTAAATTTTACTAAATGCAACATGTTAAATACTTATTATTAACCCCATCAAAATGAGTTGCAGTGTGTTGCAGAATTTGTGTGTCTGAAGCCGCGTATTGCCGAAATACAAGATAAGATAGCGGACTTTTATATCTATTTATTTATTATGTTTTACGTTTTGAGCCTCAATCGCCACGCCCTCGTTACGGCACTGTCGGAAGGCGTCAAAATTTCAATTTAGATACGTCATCAAAAAATGCCCATGCAGAGTTTAAGTATATTGGTTTCCGTGGGATTTGAATGCATAAATAAATACTCAAAAAAAAAAAAAAAAAGTCCGTCTCATAAACATCCGTACGAGTCATTGCATTCATTCACCGTAAGCAAGTTATTCGACAGCTCACAGCTCTGACTAGATGGATTTCACTCAAATGAGATATTTGGAATCGTTATCACGATGCCAAGGAATCTCCTTTCTGGTTTTAATCGGATCATTTGCAGGGGCACAAAGGAAAAAAAATAAAGGGTCGAAAATTATATATTACAATAATTGCGCAGTGAGTGATTTTAGGATTTAGAATAACCGCAAAAATTTGTGGATCGATTTTGTTTCAGCACAATTTTATTAAAAGCATGATAAATGATTCGAATGATATTAATAATTCCAACCAGTTGGATGTAAATTGAATAATAATTGGTATTTTTGGATCTCTGTTAAAATCTGTCGAATCGCTTCAATCGTACAATTTGTAGTGACAAAATTAGGCAAAACAAAATTATACGCTTTGAGTACATAAAGCTAAAAACATGTCGAATTTTAATAAAAAAAAAAAAAAAACATCGGACTCTTTTGAGAAGAACTCGATCGAGTTCTTTGAATACTACTTTTGTCACAGACATCACGATATTTCTCTCCATTGAAATATGGACAATCGAAAGCTGAACTCTGATCGATATATTATACTATATATAAACTATAAGATACTCTAGTCAGAATATATGTGCAGCAGTAGATGGGATACCAGCCAATACTTTGTTGATAAACTAGCCCTTCGTCCCACACTCCCGAAGAAGCATTTTTCACCCCTTCCCATTAGAATTCATTTTTATTGGAAGAAACGATTTGAAATAATATTATATATTAGCTATAATTTTGGCATTAAAATGGTTCACAATTAAGTAAAACAAAATTACTCTGTCACTAATGATAATAAATAGAATTGAGATAAAGAATGTGATTACTAAATGCATCTAAAAGAAAAAAAGTTGATGATAAACAGTCTTTTTTTTTCCTACAAAAGTACTAGGCTTCCGCGATGACATCAATACTAATACACTATCTGCAAACCGATGCGCCATTTTAACAGGGAATAAAATTCTTTTGATGTGGTACAGTAATGAACATGAAGTAAAAAAAATGCACTGTTTTTATATTCACAAGCTCAAGATATTAATCTCCATAAAGTGCAGCATCTTTTATCTGAAATGCAAATAAACACATGCGGTATTCTAGTGGAGTGCTACTGAAATTTTATGTTTTTATTTTTATGTATTTATTTATTTTTCTGTTGTACATAGCAGAGTTTAGCACATCAAATTGCTTTGATGTGCTAAAAAGGTTCTGAACCTCTGGGAAGATTAAAATAAATATATGCTGTTTGCGAAAACATTTATTAGCAATATTTCAGTTCATATTTACGCATGCTTCTCACTATCACGTGCAAAAGTGAAAAATAGGGGGAAAAAACATTCAATCATTTTAATACACGAGCAAATAAAAAACTGCCACAAAGAAAGTCAATATGTTAAAGCGTGAACATACATCTCTCACGTAAATTCATGAAATATTTATGGCATTTACCTTCACTTCAGAACGGTAATATTTCTCCAAGTTTATTAAGAAAGACTAAGATTATTTCGATTATCCCAAGTATCTATTACTGATTAATTATCAATAAACCAAGCACATACTCGTAAAATAGTGGCCTTCAAATATATATATCGAGTATTAAGCAACGTCTGCGCACTAAAATCCAAAAAAATGCGCGCGCAACAGATGAAAAATCTCATTCGTCTTATGCAAGTATCTCTAAGCTAGTATCGTTACATTCGTATAAACAGTTTACGTATGCAGTAAACAGAATTTCTTATTTAAAATAAAATATTCGAGGAAACATTTCTGCTGAAACGTAAGAAACAGGAAAATATTCTTTCGAAACCTATTTAAGAGAATAAAACCGAGATAAAATCTACTTACTTTTCAGCCATGCAAACTGCTGTGCTATGACTGCCAAACGCCAATCCACTTCATCACACGCAGCACGCTATACGTAAAATGACTGTAGTGTGCGAAACACACATCAGTTTACAAATATTCCACTGTGTTGCCATTTGGCGCAGAGGCATAACTATTACGCAGCAGACGAAAGTATATAAATCACAAGGACTTAAAAGTTGAGAACGTTAAAAAACTGTTTTTTTTTTTTAATGTATACAAGACTGAATTGGTATTTTTTTTTTTTAAATACAAAACAAGCAGGTCAGTGATCCATGGGTATTTGTTCAATGTCCTAATTACACTTTCGGTAACTAGATTTGTACACTTTTCCTTTGACAACTACACGAACTATTAATAGACTTTTCTATATGAGAGGACATTTGCCTTAACGGTGCACTGTATTAAATAGCTTGAATACGAAGAAAGTCAATAACAGTAAGCAGATTTGCATGCAAATCCTTATTGTCTCCCATGAGAGTTTCAAATTCCTCCAGGCAATGTAATGTAACAGAAAGACCTCGAAAACGAAGCGAATGAATATGTAGATAAGGTGACTGAACTGCATAAATATTACTCAAGAAATAGCAGACGAAGAATAAGGAGAATTTTTTTTTTTTCTCTCGCAGTTATTTTGATGCATAACAGTAACACCAAATCGAAGTATAATGAAATGTTCGAAGTAGAAATAATGTAGCTATACGATCCAACTCGACAAAATACTGAAAATTTCGCCCCAACTATGTATATATGAAAAGTTGTATTGTAGGAAACTTTCTACAAGCACCTAGCGTCGCTCAGTTCTTTGAAAACTATATTTAAATCGAAATTTCAGAAGACGCAATGCCAGTGTGTCCTCTACCATGCGGAAAGTGTATTCTTATGTTATTTTACCAGAGGTTTTGGAACTATAAAACGGTAGCTACATGCAAAAATAGGAATGTGACTTCAGTGGCTGAAGTAGATCAGAAGTTGTCAAAAGAGTCTGTATGTATCCTCAGATACCACTAAAAGACATGCAGTACGAGTCTCCTACAGGGAACGAAGGATGAATAAAAGGTTTCGAAGCCCACAGGAGCTTTTCTTTGCACATTTTTTAAAAAATATAATAAGTTATTCAGATATTCACAAAATGCATTATTATATCCAATATTATGTATTATTTCAGTTCATATATTTACAATACTTAAATGATAATATTTAATAAAAATTGAGAATATTTTTTTCTAAAATTATAAAATCTCTTTAAAATATTTGGAGATGTAGGCATTTCTCTTTGCATAGCTCTGTAAATATTTACCATTTCAGATTTAACTTAGATATATCCAGCCTTTTTCCTTTTGGGGAAATCTCTGTATTTTAGTTTCCTGATAGTGTTTTTAAAATGTTCTCTAATAACGAATTCTTATTTTATTATTAGGTTAAATAAAAATTCATTATTAGGGAAAATCTTATTTTTACTTTTTCAGTTGAAAAAAAAAAATTAAAAGACAGCGGTACCGGAAAATAATACAAGTTATACAAATTCCGATCTTGATCGGAATGATGATATCAACTATCAAACAAAGAAAACTGTTTTTTAATATATAAATATAATACATAAAGACTTATGGAGCTGATTAAAATCGGTAGGCTACAATTCTTCTTACCAGTTCCTATTTTTATTGTTATTAAAAAATTGCCTAATCAATGCTATCCAGTGGCAGAATTCCAACAGAATTAGGTTTCATTTTGATATTCATAATAGTTGAACCGATAAAACAAAAAATACAGTAAAACTTCTCTGCGCTAGTTCAGATTCATAAAAAATAAATTCACTTTTTTTTTTTACTGTTTTGATTTTTAAATGGCTCACAACTGAAGAGCGATTATGTTAAAAAAATAACGAATTATCTTTTTTTTTTGTTACTTAACGAATAATTACAAATTAATTTATTAACAAATTTTCTTTTAATAATTCACAGTGAAATTATAAAACAAGCATTTCTCTGTTACACAAAAAATCTGATTATAAAAATATTACATGGCATTAATTTTTTTTTGTTAGTTGAACATTTAATTTAAGGGGGACGGGGGAAGGAATCCAACAATTATCAGAAACGATTCTCATGTTGCAAAACCTTTGCTTTAAAATGGAGACAACATCAATGCAATAGCACAAAATTTTAAAGCGGAATATGAATCCACCCATCGTGCAATTATTTTGGTAGTTTTGTGATAGTAAAACTATCAAACAAACAAGCCAAAAAAAAAAAAAAAGTCTTGAACTTCGTCTGAGACCGACAAACCCTTTTTTTAATCGAAAACCCACTCTGACTGCTTATAAATATTCTTCACGTAGCTAAATAAGAATGGAACCTAGGTCTTTTTATTCATCCAAGGAGCCACATCGTTGTTCATCGAACTGCACTATGGAGGTCTTGGGGTTAACGCAGGTTTATTTAAACCAGGGGTTTCGGCAAAGTGGTCGATATCGACCCCTGGGGAGTTGATGCCAAGGGATCAATAAATGTCCGGGGTCAAAAGGGGTTTAAATTTTTAATGTTCTTTATAAATTTCTTTAAGTATTTTCTTTAAATATTTCTTATCGAGAAGCAGTAATGAAGTAAAAAGGTTTAGAATCATCGACTCAGCTACTGAAGAAGGCCGATCCAATGTTCAAAAGTTAAAGCTAAAAGATCTCTGCTTGTTCGTGTTGGGGAACAAAGTGGTATTAAAAGGTTTTACTTATTTTTATGAATGACAATTTAGACGCCTTTATTCGCATAATTTCAACTCTCACTGTATATGAAAAGGAAATTAAGGAAAAACTAATTTCCGTGATTTTCCTCCTATTTATGTTAATATGTAAATTCTTTCTGGAAGTCGTTTTTCTAATCCCCTAGGGTATATTTACAGAAAGGCAATTCGTGGGCATTGTCTTTACGTTGTGGTCTTTTTCTCTTTGACTGATAAATGCTTGAAGTGAAATTGAAAAAGCAAAATAAATACTACTCTAAAACGGATACAATTAAGCTTAGAAAAGGCTGGCTTTCGTTTTATGACAACATTCACAAATCAATAATTGCTGTTATCACTACTGGTTTTACAGTGGGTAATCTGTAAGTCAGCTTATTCAATGGCGTCGCTATTATATAGAAATTTGAACAGATTGGTGCCAACTGCTTCAGTCTGAAAGCTGAAT
The DNA here is from genome assembly GCF_054136105.1 of Typopeltis vanoorti. Lineage (NCBI taxonomy): Eukaryota > Metazoa > Arthropoda > Arachnida > Uropygi > Thelyphonidae > Typopeltis > Typopeltis vanoorti. The sequence continues at coordinate 99,226,929 of NC_143551.1, read as the reverse complement.
TAAAAACAACTTTCTGGTTCTCTCAGTTCGTGCATTTAGTAGAAACTGTTGTAATAATAAATAATTTGTGTACTCTTTGACAAGGTTGGTCATTCTTTTCTGTTATTCTCCCTCTTTCTGTTATTTCTTAGTGCCACGGTTCCGCACAGTGAAGTATTACGAATTTTTCTTATCCCATAATGTCCAGTAACAAAAATGATGGGGGGGGGGAGTGTCATGTACACGAGAGAGAGAAGAGGAAAGGGATAAACAATAAGGATGAATACAACATATATTTGATACTCCAAAATATGTATACTTTCCTCGATGAATTCTTTCGATTGCTGTTAAATATCTAATCGTTCTCAACATTATATGGTTGGACTTAACTCAGCTCCTTAGTTAAATTAAATAAAGGTGAAAGTGTTATAAGCTTCACTATTTGTACCGAAGAGGTAGTAGTGATCTCATTTGATCAAAATCTACCGCACGTCTCCATGTCCACCACAACCACAGAAATTAACCACTTCAGTTAATGACTTCCTTAAATTCTAAAGACATAACAGTGCAGCCACTCCCTTCCCCCAGGCGAAAGGAAGGCGCCAAATGAGGAGAATACGAAACAGCAGCTGACAGGCTCAAGCAGGCGAAAGAGAGAGAACGAGGTGCACTTCCCATACCAAATGGAAGTAAAAATCAGTTAGGAAGAGAGGGATTATGTCCATCCCTCTGGTGCTGCTCAGTCAAAACCGAAGATAGAGAATTTAAAGCAATGACAAGCACAGATTTAAAGGAGATAAAATCAGTGTTAAATGATTATGAAAGAAATCAATTACGAAGATTTCGTCAAGATCTTTAAAAGAAATAAAACATACCGAACCAATTTCCCAGCAGTTAGATTTTGATTCTATTTGGCAGTGCATTCCTCGTAGTCAAAAGCTACCGGGTACCGCATTTATTTTCTGATGAGTTATGGTTGCCACAGACACACCCTATTATTACAGATTTAAATGAATGCAAAGATCTGCATAACGACTCCCTCTGGAGCACAATTCAGTTAATGATACGTAAAGCAGATAGCTTAATTCCTTCTTGCTCAGTTCTTACTGGAGAACCATCGTAGCTGCATCCGGGATAACTACGTACCCAAATAAAACAACTAAATGCAGCTTTCACTTGGCTGTAAGGCAATTTCAGATTGGCTAAGTAAATGTTCAAAGATGATCATAAAGTGGGAGTCAGAGTTAATATATAATATAATTTCAAACCTTACTTTATTAGCCATTTTATACACTTCGAAGGCTGCAATAGTAGTAACGTAACATGCGCAAAATATTCTTTAAATAGCGAAAAGCTCTTTACATTTAATGCCACGGAACAGAATTTCTGCTCTCCCCACCCCTAGAAGAGCATCCCTTAGAGAGAATTCTTACATTTGACACTGTAATTCTCGTGGTCAAATGACTGCTTCCAATTTTTGAAGCTCTTTCTCACCCCCCCCCCCCCCCCGATTTCTCCTGATAAGTAATAGTTGCCAGACATACCCTTATTATTACAGATTACTCGTAAGTAGCGAAAGAAAAGTAAACTGTCTTCCTTTCAGTTTATTTAGGTGTTGCTAGAAGGGTTGATTACTAGTCAGAATACATTCTTGCGACATCTTACCCGTAAGTCACGGAAAAAGGATGAATTATTTATTCTTAGTTACATTTGGAGCGCCATCGAGTACCGTAGATGCCACTGCAGCGTAACATATGTGTCTGATGGCACCGTGATCTAATGGGAGGCGACGGCACGTGTCACTGATGTGAACGGTGTCGCGCAGTGGAGTGTGTTGAGAGAGGATGAGCAAGTTCGTTTTTCAAAACAGCTGAATAATATATTAATTAAAATCCGTTATTCGATACACAGACACAAAATAATTTGCTTTTTAGAATGAAAGAAATTAATACTTCAGAAGATGTAAAATAAACAAATAAAATAAAACTGAGTGTGAGTTCAAGTACTTCAGGATTATTTCCAGAAGCCTTGCTAACATTTTTTTAAGGTAAAAATCCTCATCCACTAAGGATACGAATAAAGTTCCTCTCCTATCTTTTCGATCAAGCTGGCTTGGGTAGTCAAGTGGATAGCATTTTATATTATGCACACGCGACGAGTTGGTTCGACTCTCCCATTATGGCATGGCTGAATGTGAATATATAGTAGATGGTTTTTACTAACTACATATAAAAATACCATCGTGCTTATTGGGAGTTCTTAAGTTTGTCGAAAAATTACAAAAGTGAGTTTCTCACGCCAGCGATAAAAATTATCTGTCACATAAATACCTTTATAAAGATCTAAGTCCTAGAAGGAGTCGAACCCATAGCCTGCAGAACTGTAGACGCTACCTACTTGGTCAACCAGACCGGCAAAATAACATTCCCGTAATAAATATAAACAGAAAATGAGTTATCCATTCCGCTAGTTTCGTTTATTTCTTTTTACTTTTTCACTTTATCAGCCGCATGTTGTTTATAATGTTCTTCTATAATTGGTTTTTTTCGGACTTTCTCCATATTTATTTTAAATCCTTGACTTTATTATTGTCATTCGATATATATAAACTTACAGAACGACAAAGTGGACATTCAGTTATGGGGGGGGGGGGGGAGCATGCTACCAACAACAGATTCTGGATGATCCTACCTCCCTCACACCTTTTAGACATTCCTAAGTATAACTGGGAAGTAAGAAGAAAAATAACAGGAAAGAAGTGTTTGGAACGAACGGAAAACTATATTAACGAAAGAGGAGAATTAGCGTGCATAACAGACAACAGCTAGCAACCTTCTCAGAACTCCAAGAGTGTCGTTATTCGTGTCGTCTGTTGCAATACATACACGTCGCGTAGTGTGAATGGTTTCAACTGTGAATCAGACTGTTTACTGTCTAATAACAGAGGTAGTAAGAGAGTTAATTAAACTGAGCTGGTCGTTGTGAACAACGTATCTAAATTTTGCATTTGTATTATCGCACGCATACGGTTTCCGTTTGTTCATTCCTTTGCTGGAAGATAGGATGTAAAGGTTGTTGTGTAGGCAGGCAATTCATTTACATCTATAAATATCTAAGAGAACTAGGACTGCTAAAAGTTTTGTCTTTAGAATAAATATAGCAGTTATTTTACACCGCCTTACTTTCGATAGCATTAAATTAATAGTTCTCAATATTTTACTAGTTACACCAGATGATTCGAATTCCATTTACGATGCCAAAAATCTTTGTAAGAATTTTTCGACTGAAGGTGAGTTAGCCAGTCTCATACGGAGGTAGTGGTCTCCCCCCCCCTACCTCTACACGCACCGGAACGAGTTTTTCATCACGCACAACAGGCAGGCCGCGACACCCACCCAACCACACCATTGACATACATAATACACTGACCTGAGCGCCTTAGTTGGTCGGCCCTAATTCAAAATCCATTTTAGAATAAAAATTCCGAATAATAATTTTTTACTGCCAGTTACTCTCGCAAATGAATGTTTGTCAAAAGTTTTGTAGATCGATTTTTCTTTTTTTGTTTAGTAAATATTCTCTATTAAATCCCGCTGTTTGTAGTACATGATTTCTGTATGCGATCTTGTAGTCTCTTCGAAATATAAGATGCTGAACAGCCTACGAACGCAAAATGCTAGATTAAACGTGAAAAAAAAAAAAAAAAATGGACAGCTAAGAAATTATGAAAAGGGTGAACAAAAATGTTAATTTAGTTCGCGCTGCTCTTGTTGAGTGTTTCAATCGTTCTAAAGAAGACTGATCTAGATACAAAAAACACTACGAAAAGTGTAATTCATTTCCAGTATCAACTTATATTCACATCAAACCTTTCTTATCTTCTCTGAACTTTTCCCAAAACAAAGTTTCTTCTCAAGAATATAGAATTTTCAGCAGTGGACCATAGTAAGGAGGTTCCGTTTGATGCAATTCAAGAGATCGTAACTGAGGATCTCGTACTGTTTCGAAATCCCCAATCTGCATAAAAAAATTACCTCCTATTACTATAGACGAGGGCTAATCCTTCTATATATAAAGAAGTGTGAATGTCTGACCAAATAGACTGAGGTGTGACTTCACATTTATGACAAGTTCTGTTTGTAGTAGCTGAGTGATGAGACGCATGCCATCAATATCAGATATTTTGCGTTCAAGTCCAGTTTGTTACTTTCGCACTAAGCCAGTTTATATTACACACACACACACACGGAACTCTGAGAAACTTTAATAAGAGTTCAAGGTTATTTAGAATTAATGCAGAAGCAACCAAGACTGCGAGTGAAGTGCATTGTTTTTGTTAACTATATGAATTCGCCGGCCATTTTATTTTTTGAAGAAGGAAAAACTCATTGCCATTTGAGACGTGAACTACTTCGTCTGAAAAAGCCTAGAAAACATTCCTTGCGTGCTTAATGGACAAATTCAGCTCTCAAGCTGTTGTATTTGTTCATAACACTTACTGTTCCAAGTGCATACTACCGACAGACGGTCGCTTTTAGGCATAAATAGTTGAAAAGAGAAGTGGTTTAATAAAATAAAAATCATTGGAATAGAACATTTTAATTTGACTTTTTCGAAACAGGTAAATATATTACATTCCAAGTATTTATCGAGAAAAATGTTACCAGAAAATAACGCCATCACTTTAAAAATAAAAAACAAAAAAGGAACTTAAATGCGTGTGTGTTCGCTAGTCGCATAGACAGAGTGCATACGTCTTCCTACTTATATCAGATTTAAATAATTATCGTTTAGTCTAAATTTAGTCTCCTGTTCAAGGAGAGCTAGTCATTGTTAGGATTCTGTTCAAGCGCTTTTTCTAAGAACAAAACTGTACATCCTTTTTACTATTCTTTTATATAATAAGCTAGAGTTCAGTCATTCAGAAAGTTCCTTTTACCAGCAGTATGAGTAACACAGTTTAAATAAGTGGCATACAATTTCTTTCGTATTTGAAGACCTCGCAACTTCATCTGGGAAACAGACATTTGAAAAGAGATTGAATTTAATTGCAGAGAAGATGGAATGGGATGAAAAACACAGAATTTCACAATACCTCTTTTATAATGCAACCAATGCATTCTTCGTATTATTCTTAAAGCACAAAACGCTGTAATTATACGCATTTATTGTTCTAATACTATCCTGTTCTCTTATGGGAGGCATCGGCTGCATCATCACGGAGCTGAGCGGTGCTTTTGGATACATGAAGATCGATGGCATCTCGTGAACATTTAAGAGGCCACTGCAGGAAAGATTTTTCTCTTACAATATTTGCTTCATATCGTTTGAAGTAATTCTAATTAGCGCGTTTGCCACGAGGGGGAGTGAAAACAATTTAATGATAACACCAGGGGCAAAATTTATGGGCTTGGTTTGCTCCCAATGCAGTATTAAAACCGGGAGAGAACACGCAGCCATTACAAAACTCTCTCTTTCTATTTTCTTTTTCTTTCCTCCCCTCCATTTACCTTCTGTCTAGAGACGTAATTGGAAGCAAGCTATGCGAAGTTTCTTTTATCCATCCCTTAATATGATTTATTTAATTCTAAACTATTCTGCCAGCAATTTAGACGATAGATGACAGTTCTCTGTCCGTTCTAAGAAATGGTCGGCAGTGTTTCCATGACAACGTATTTACTTCACGGTTCATTTCTCAATAAGTGGGTGTGAAAAATATTCCATTAATAATCTTGGACTTCCTTCACCATTTCATTTAGCTTTAGACCAAAATATGGAATTCGCCTATTTGGAAAAACTGCTCATATTACCAAGGCAACGCTTATTTCTCATTTTTTTTATATATATTTATTTCTTTAGTGTGTGTTCTCTAGAAATTTTGATGGTTTAAAAAAAAGTTTTTCGCAAGGGGGATTTTCTTTGGTTTAAAATTTATATTGAAATTACAGAGCAATTTCTGAAATTATACAGAAAAGATATTGCATATAACCAGAGTAAGCGTTACTTCTTGTTTCCGAGCTAGTACAAGCTGCTTTGTAGTTTGGACTAGCTTTGTACGAGTTGTAGGTCGAGAGAGAGAAAGATCCATCGTTTAATGAATTACTTTTCACATAAAGATAGGCTTAAAACAACAAAAAAAAAAAAAAAAAAAATGCGAATTACACATGTTTAATATGTCATTGGAAAAACACTGCAACAATCATGGATACAATACAATAACGTTGACGATGAAGTATGGTTTAATTATTTTTACGAGTATTTTTTATATTAATCCGAAGCACGTGACGGTACTTATGCGCTATAGAATTTAACATGTGTAGACAAAGTGGTTCAGGTGAATCTGTTAATATGTTCACAGCAGCTGGAAATTGTAGATCTGCGCAAAATACGATGTGAGGAGAATCGCTTTTCGGTGGACAGACCGATTGAAAAAGAAAAACGTGAAGTATGACGTCATCTTTATATACTTATCAAGAGATATTATGCATGTAGGTTTGAAGCGGCTTAAAAAAGGTTCATGTTTAGCCTTTAGAGGGCAGAGTTTCCGGATTGAATTCACATAAAAAAGAATGCAGGTACCTTGATTTAAAAACAAGTATTTACGATTATAATACTAAATATTTCTCATTGTCAACAGCCCTACTCGAAAGAGAGATCTGGAGAGGACCAAATTCTTTTTGGGTCGCTTCCCCGCCCTTTTTTTTTTTTTTTTTTTTTGATCCTACAACACTTAAATCCCACCACATTAAAGAATTTTTCATACTGCCTTCAAAACATTTCGTGCATATGTTACAAGCTCAAAGAAAGCTATTGCATAGTCGTTGAATAGGCTATTAAACAAAGGATAACGAGGTAGTTAAAAGTAAAGCATATGCATCTGTTCTTTAGTATTTGAAGAACATTTCCAACTGACGATGCCCAATGCAGTGTCAAAGTGAATAACATTTATTTAGTGATAAATAAATTCAACTTTACTGATTCGAAGTTTTATTTTAATTAATCGTTATGTACGATATTGTTATGTTCTCTTCGGATCTAATTTTAATACGAAAATTCAAAATAGCGGTGATATTGCATCGGTTTCAATGTTATCACAAAAAAAGAGTAAAATAAAAAAAGAAGATAATTGTAGCTAATCGTGAGCGCTAGCATGTAATAACCTGCTGATATTTTGAATTTTTTTGGCTTATCACTGCGAGAACTTTTTACTATGGAGATATTTTTCTTTATCTGTTATGTTCTTTTTGAACTTCTAAAAGTATAATGAAATAAAAATAAATCTAAACCTTTTTTTTTTTGTGGAATTTGAAAATTGAGTCGGAAGAAGGGGAAAAAAAACTGATTTTACGTTTAGCAACTTGGCTGAGACGAGCTGCTGCAGATAGTTTTAAACTTTTAAAAAATGTGGTTTAGAAATGTCTGGAATTTGAGAAATAAAGTGACAAAGAAAGAAGTTATTTCAAGAACCGTCAGACTGGAAAACTAAAAACTCGAGTTCCTAACCCAGTTAGGAACTCGAGCAACCAACGCGAGACTTTTTGCTAGTTACATATAAATATAAATTCTAAAAAAAGGTAAGTCGCACATGAATAGTGATATATTATTTCTATGCTCTAACACGTAGATAAAAAAGGAGACAAAAAAGCAGTGCGACTCGCAAACTTAGCCAGATTACATATGTACATCAGTAGAGAAGGCAAATTATATTATTCATATAATTCACATCTTCTAATGGTAGATGCGCATAAAATAAATATTCATGGTTGTGACCTCATGTATACAGAGTGGTTTCAAAAACAGTTCTTTCATCCCAAAGTATTTCAGCTTTCTTCTGTTGATATGTCTGGATGGAAGAAGTTCACGATTTCTAATCTAGGAAATTAGAAGTGCAATGATTTCTGATAGATCCATTCTTGAAGGAGTGAAAAGCGTATTTTAATTTTAAAAAAATGTAAAAGGTAAATTTAACTATAACCAGCAATACCTACTACCAAAATGCACGCTAAAACTGAACTTTTTACAGCAGCAAACTACCACTTTTATTCCTAGAAGACTTAGGAAAAAAATTAGGATTGAAAAACATTTTTTTAAAATAATCAATGCTGATGAGAAAAACGATGTATTTAAATCTTTGTCTTAAGATAAGTGTGACAGGTGAGTGGAATACCTACAAGTCACAGAGTATTGTCCATACTAAACAGTTAACCGAGAAAAGGATTCTACATTAGTTGGCCCTTTACCATCGTGGTATCCCGACCCTCTCGTCTATAGTTTGGATTGTATTTGTAGGAAGTGGGTCAATGGCAGCGTCGCCCGCCATGAATTACCGTTCAGTGACCTTGTGTGCAGACGTATACACTCTCTTAAATGTGTTACTGGAATTGCCCTGGGGAGGCAGAGGAGGATGTTTGTTTATAGCGAGTGAGAAAAGAACGGTGTGAGGAAAGGGCATCACGGCCTCAGGACACACCTCCCCGCGCTGCGAATAGCCGATTAATCCTGCCAGTAGATCAACTTGTGACTTGAAGCGCGTTTTAACTTTGACATAGGGTCGCATAAAGGAAAGAGCAAAAAAGGAAGAAAAGAAGAAAAAAAAAGAAGAAGAGAGAAATGACCACTGTTGACACCCCATTAACGTTCGACACTTGAAAAAAAAATGGGACAGGCGAACGCACCGCAGACTCATCACGGGCGTTGAAACATAGCTCTATTTAGGTTAAAGTATCCCAAGGCATATACTGAGGCACCTCAATCTTCCCACAGCGACAGCCTCGAGTGAGTCTCATTATAAATATTCTTAACACAGCTGTTTATATCCTTGGAAATACATTTTCCCCATTTGTGCAACTAATGACAAGTTTCGCAGTCATCTTCTTTCTCTCTATTGTAACTGCGTGTCGACACACTGACCTAAAAAAATAAACGTAAAAGAGTAATAAGTAGGAGTCACAAGAACAGCAACTTTGAAAATACGTTTGGTTGTCAAAACTGTGGAACATTATGAATAATTAATCACTACAGTTTTGTGGCTATTCGATTATTGAACAGAATCGGCTGTGGTGACAAAGAAATAATTGTACGAGAATGTATGCGAGCGGATTGCATTGACTGCATTAGAACAAAATCATTTTGTTCCAGACTATTTCCTATGTTTGAGTTTGTGGTTAGGAGGTCATTATGTTGTTTGTAATGAAGAACATTTCCTGTTGACAGATAAAGACAGACTAGTCAGAAAAGTTAAAACAAATGGAAGGATAAACACCGAATTGAAAGATGTACACAGCATAAACCTACAAGTCAACTGAGTTGATTTGTACGTTGAACCATGACCCCCCCCCCCCCCAAGGATACCAAAAATGTTCTAAATACAGCGAATGAAAGTCAACCGAAATGAACTTCATCGCCCGGCTTGAGATCACCGCCAAGCTTATTAGATGTCTCAGGTGGCTTGAAAAAAAAGTTCCATGTCTAGTCTCCAGAGCATGGGTTACCGGGCCAGATAAAAATGAATAAAAATACAAAAAATTAAAATTTAAAAAATAAACAGTACACATCCTTAGTCTCACGGTACGAATGTACTACAGGTGTACATAAAAACCTTTCGTAGGTGGAGAACCACATAAAAAAGTTTTGTATAGTGGATTAAAAAGAAGAATTTGATAAATCTAAAAAGCGGTTTGTTTCTTGCCTCTGTAATATACTGATGCATTTGGCTTCATTCACCTGTGTGTTTGGTATAAATCAAAACTATTTTTCTGGCACCAGAAATCGCGTATCACACTGAAACATGGCGTTTCTAAAAAAATGTTTTGATACTGAAGGCAAGATAGTTAGAGAAAATAGGTTTTTCAACGACGGCTTCCTTTCTTCCTGAACTCAGAAGAATGTCAAGTTGTCGCTCCATTTCCGCGATACAACTAGTCTTCGTTCTCTTCCTTATTGACACTGGTGTTAGCATACATAAACACACACTCCCATCCGTGACAGAACTTGAAGCAGTTGAGGAGGGAAAGAAACTGGTTGCAGAGAGAGAGAGAGAGAGAGAGGGGGGGGGGAAACCCTACTTGCTTTTTTTTTTTCGTGTTCGACCAACGGAACTACTAAGTCTGCAAAACACCAGTCTAATGATTCCACGACGGTGAAACCTTGACGAAGCCATTTATAGAAAAAGATCAGAAACGGTGTTGTGTTCCTTTACGGTAGCTCCGCAATGCTAAGTCGGTCTGAAACGGCTGGGGGTCACGATTATCAACAGTGATCCGTGAACACGCCAGAGTCAGGAAGAACATTACTGACACGGACACAGTTTCTGCAGTGGGAGGAAGGATGGGCGAGAAAGGTTAATGTTCCACTAAAAAATCGGTCCGCTGAATAGGCGAAGGACGTGATGCAGTGCACCACAACGATATAAAGTAGTTACCACGCTAACAGATAAATGGCATCCACGATAAACAATAAACCAGAAGCACGCGGTCCATAAATAAATTCCAGGAAAATCATAACATTCTATCTGTCCGTCTTCGTTTGTGAAAGTGCTTTGGCTCCCCTTTAACGAGCGAGTCAATACACTTAAGAAATCTTTCAATTTATCCTTCTAGTGCAATACCTCGCATTTACGAGTTTCCACATCCTCCTCCTCCATTTTCATTTTTTTTAACCCTTCACACAGCCATCTTTCCAATGTGTTCTAGTGACGTTCGTAGGCTCTTCAGGGATTCAGGTATTCTGAAACTAGCGACTGGTTTCTTGTTATTTTCGTTCCTATTAGAGTTTCCACTGTTGTAGAATAAGTTTCGAAAAAAAAAACAAAAAAAAAAAAACAGGAAGGGGTGGGTCTCCAGTGGCCCGAGGGCGAAAGACAAATATTGTAACAGATTGTTATTTAAAGAAAGAACAGATGGAGGAGAAGAAGATGCTACCGAGAGCAAGGTAAGTAGTGATAGTCTACATGTCAAGTACCGAAACATAATAAGAGTGCTCAGCCTTGTTATCACTTGTATATCAAGACAGTACTGTTTAGATGATTTGTAGGTCCGATGACTTTAGTTTGCTATAAAAGCGATTTATATGAACACTAACAGAGAATATTTGCGTGCAATACGAAATTCCACTTAGCAAATGAAATATTACTACTGTTTCTTATCAGAGACATTTGAAATAAGAAATTTAATACTAGAATCCCATTAAAAAAAAAAAAAAACTTGCAATGCTCGTGGCCGAAGTCCATAAAATGTACAAGTACGCCAGCTATGCCTTTATTTACAGTGTGTCGGTTCCCATGATGAACTTAGGTGTTTATATATGTATTGTAAAAGGTGCAGTCATCAGACAGCGTGTAAGACTGTATACTAATTAGAAGCAAGCAGCAGAGAGAGACAAGACACCCAGCAAGCTATGCCCAAGGCGTAAGGTTACCAAACACCAGGACACAATCGCAAGCGTGCTTGTAGGAGGACATAAAAACCCGTCCTGGAATGTAGCAATAATGAATGCTATCTACCATTAAAGCACACTTCGAAAACTCGAACAAAAGAATAGTGATTAACTACGCATGCGTAGAAATGGTAGTTACCAGGTCTTTGAATGGCTTTTGGGTGGGGGACCCGCTAGATCTCGTGTAAAGAAGGAATGAATTTTAGCACATAAAAGGTGGTTTATTAGTGATTCACATATGATTGTTAAACTTATCGATGTCATTGCTTCATGCTGCTGGAATTGTGAAGAATAGATACCTCTATGAGAGATATTTCGTGGGGAGGGAGAAAAAATAATATCATACCCAGAGGCAGGCTTCGTATCTATGCATCTATATTTGCATTTTGTATTGCAAGAGTTGTGCGTGTATTCAGATGACCAAAAACTACTGGAATAAGCATCAAATTCAGAAGAAGTGGAAGTAGATGACCTCTATTTCGAACTTCATTACGTAATGTGATGAAGTGCAAAGCGGGACGCGGACTCTGGTCTCACGAAGACAAAGTGTAGGTCCAATGATAAAACTACCAATTAGGCCAGTCCCATACAATGCCCAGATAACCGCCAATGAGTCAAAACATAAGAAAGAAAGAAAGGGAAAAAAAAACATCTACAGATAAGATGCGGTAGAGATAAGAAGCTAAACCTGGACAAGTTATTAACGAGTACAGATGAATAGAAGAGGAAGTGGTGGATATTAAAATACAATGACCAGCTAATGAGCTCGAAAGAGACGTTAAGAAGGTGGTTGTAAACAATAAACAAACTGGCGCCTATTTCAAGACAAAGTTATTTGCACTGACAGCAAAGTGTGTGTGACAACTGAGATAGATCACGGCATTTTTACATCCAGGAAAAGTCAATGGCACCCTTCCCGATCATAGAAGTGTTTTTATATTTCCTTGCATTCTACAGCTTGAATGCAAGGAAATAATAACCCGTGCAACAAATAGCATTTATCTATCATGATTTTATGTAAATATGATTACAATTCTCATTATATGCTACGTGCCTTCTCCTACATTTATTTTTGGAAGGAGCATTTCAAGAAAGGAGAGGGACATATTTACTAAAGTAATATGATAAAGAATGGCATGGTGAATACAAAAGGTAGGGGGTTTGGCATCAATAGATATAAAACGAATGACAGAATGCTCTTTACCTTTTGTTTACTTCCTTTTTTTATTTTTTAAAGCAATCACAAACGCATATTGTTAATCACAAAGCAAGTCCAGATAAATAGAAACGGGAAGGATGCTGGAAAAGAGAATGTTATTTCGTTTTGCCTATCATCTTGTATGATTTGGTTGCTTTTTTTTTCTAACCGTTGATTTTAATCACATTCTAAACGTCGATTATTTCAATGTATTTCAGGAGGCCTTGGGCATAGCAATAATGCTCAAAACTAAACCTCTTTCAAGGAATTTCGAAAAGAATATTCGACAGAAAACTGTATCAGATTCTACATTTCTTCCTGCATTTGCTGTGTAGATCACCGTATAACGCACAACAAGTCGTGCACATGTAATAAAAAAGCAAAGTATCATTTGTTCATTACCTACAGAGGAATTTTAACTCGATCCTGGTTGTCTTTTTGGCAACACGATTCTTTCGTTAAGAGAAATAGTTTTTCTCTTCACTCACTTGATTTCTATTCTCTGTTTACCCATAGTAATTTAGAAAACGCAGCAGATACAGCGCAAATGAGGTCAACCCAATAAGAAAAATTATTTCTACTTTGTTTCTACAGTTTTTAGAGTAAGGCTTCATTAAATTTACCTAAAAAATCAAATTACTGAAACAAACAAGCAACAACAAGAACACAAAACGACACCATAGAAACATAATGACAAAAACTACTGCTAAGGTTCAAAAATCTAATAAAAATACGAGAAAAGCTTTCAGAGAAAATAAAAGAATAATTTGTCATTATTAAAGTTAAAAACTGTTTTAAAAAATGAAAAACAAACCGAAATTATCTTTGCACGCGCAAGTAAAAAGGAAGGTTTGGAGATCAGTCGTTTGATTGCAGAATAAATGAATGTATTGGAATTAGCTACAAAAATTAAATTCTTGGGATGATGCAGAAAATAATAAAATAAAACATACTCGCGAGACACAATTCGAAATGAAATACGAACACTTGATAATCAGTTATTTGAATAGGTAATATCCTAAGAGGCTTCGTTTTAATGAACGATATTTTAAAATCAAGCACCTCCATAACACTGTCGGACAGATAGTGTTTTGCATCGCTTAGGTGTAAAGAAACTTTCTCCTTTGGAATAAAAGAGGGCTTTTAAACAAAGCTAGGGTGAATTATCCTGTCTTGTACAGAGTTAGAAGAGTTCTTCCCCACCCACCCCCCTCTCGGATCAGGCAGGTTTCTCATCTCCCAAACAAACAGGTTCTTGCTCGACTGTATTATTCTCAGTGGACACTGGAGAACAATCTAGTGAAGTGAGAGAACAACATCGGAGCAAATAATTATAAACCTGCTACAGGTGGGATGAATGCAGGTGTTGTATAGTAATACTCTATGGGATAAATAAAAGGGCGAGATCCATGATGGAAGTTTCCTGGATAAGAGTTATTTAAATCTAAGAGGCTGGAATATCGAAGGGCCGACTGAAGGGACATAAAAAAAAATCAGAAACTTGGATGAGGGACACTTTAAATATGAACCTGAAATAGGAAGGTGCTTAGGTAAACGATCAGTGGACCGACTCGTCCCCTCTAAATCTCTGAGTTAGCTGGTCTCATACACACACACAAAAAAAAGTCCTCAAAATGTCTGACTTACTATTTCCATAAATGATATGTCAGCTTTTATCCTTTTATGCAGGAAATACAGTATTTCATCAAGTTTTATCAAGGTAACTCTTGAAAAGTCAGGATCAGAAACATTTCGATTTTGCAGCGAAAAGTTTTCCTTTATCACATCTCGTCTAAGAAATAAAGATTATTTTTATTTACTAAAAATAGTACATTTCGATAAATAAAAGATAAACTTCGGTACAGAACAGAAATAGGGCAAAAGATAATCATTTTATCGCACCGTACTCATTCAATTTTAAGTTCAAAAATCTTTCGGTCAGTATTTTGTGTCCACAGCTTGATGAAATATTTCCTGCATAAAAGCTAACATATCATTTATCTAAATAGTAAGTCAGACATTTTGAGTATAACCTAAAATGTAGGTTAATTACACAAAAGATCTTAACAAAAACATGAAAAGCTGGGGAAAAAAAAACAAAAAAAAACAAAAAAAAAACACGAACATTGCTTATCCACCATGACTTTCTGATTAACACTAATACTATATAAAATTTCTTTTGTGAAGAAAAAGTTTTAAGATAAATTGTATAACATTGCTCTAGTCCAATGCCAGTACCTCTTTGTAACGAAAAATAAAATGAAACTTTCAAAATGCATTTTTTTTCTGAAATAAAAAAAATATAGTCTAACTGCATCTCAAGATATCGCAAACTAATATTTAAAAATATTAGTTTACGTAAACTCACAATAAACTCTTCCAATGAGTTTATTTACTGAAAGAAAATTTGAAATAAAATGTACAATACTCCAAGAAATGATATGTTAGCTTTTATCCAGGAAATATTTCGTCAAGCCTGTCATACATGATAAGAGTTTTCAAAGTCAGTGAACTCTGTGTAGCATAACGACTTTTAAGTCGCATGCTACACAGAGAGTATCTTTTCAGCAGCAAGTTATTATTTAGTGCCCTGTTAGGGTTTCGAATGCTATGCAAATACATTCAATAGGAGATGGAGTAAATTAGTTATCTGAGAAAAAGCACAATTTCTTTTCATAGGCGGGATTTGAATCCGGTTCTCTGTCTTTTAGGCAAAGGACATGGCAAAGCCTTGGTCAAGGAGACTTCTACTAAAAACATTTCTTTATTGGATAACTTTATTCGAAGGGTGAGACATCGATTCATCTGCAATGGGCTCTCAACATAGAATAATATACGGCAACGTGCTTGCCTTTCTCCAATTATTAACAACAGACTTGTTAAATACTATCCAGTTAAGAAGGGATAGCATAACGAAGCGTGGTACGACAAACTCTTGGCTTCCGGCATACTTGTAGTATTTCACCACAGTGAGGCATATCTACATTAATGAACTGAACATCCTGAGAAGAGTAATGCAGTTAGCTGTAATACTTCATTTGATACTAGATCAGAGTCATTTGATTCATTTTTATTTCAACGTTCCTTTCCACTATTATTTTCCTACGAAACTGAAAATCTTTTCTTAGTCTTTTAGGACAGTAATATATGAGTGTACAAGTAGTCCCGCTGGTCTGTTTGTTGTCGTAAGCGAAAATTACAACTCGTTTTTCTTTTTGCGTTGTGTTCAGAGTGCCACGAGGGGCATCGGAAATGTTAAGGAAGAAAGAGTATGCCGAGAGCATGGTAGCAAGTTTCTTTAGGATATTACCATAAATTAAAAGATTAACAAAAAGGTAATGGTGCATCTAATAAGTATTTTAATATCCTGTTCTTTAAGTCATCGTATGTTTATAATGTAATCTATATCGCCTCTTGTAGCTACCATATGTTTGGCTTCTTCAATAATGTGTAACATCATTACAAAACTGGCTCATCTTAAATGCTTTATACTCTTATATGTACTGCTGTTCTTACGTGTTATTGTATATCCTTTTTTTCCCAGCTATTTTGTAGTTCAGTTTGGAATGAATATATTCAAAGAGTTCCAATTGATGGTTGTTATGCGTTTGCTCTAGCATAACAACCATGAATTGGAATTTATTTCCATCATATTTCCCTTTCCAGTACTGCAAGCAGATTAGCACGGAAGTATTATTTCTCTCTCTCTTGATGTCAAAACTTAACAAAAGAATAGCAAAAAACCAGTGAGAGGTCTCGAAGTAGGTCGAGTAAGGGGGGGGAAATGATTAAAATATAAACCGAAAAACTTATATTGTGTTTACATTAGGAGACATTTTATCATTTGGAAAATATCGAGTTAGACTGACACAGAAACGTTTCCCAATTTCCCAACCGATTTTCTATGATCAGAAATATAACCAGGTGGCTAAAAGAATTTAATTATTGTGGATGAGTCGGCAAGTTCATCTTAAAACAATTTCATCGACCAGCCACACAAGGAAATTAAACTTCCACTCTTCTAATCACTACACGGCTCGTTATTAGTTCAGTGGTGCTGTCGGAAGAAGACGGTAGCTTACATGACGGAACTACTGAGTCTCTTTGGACATCTTGCCCGCTGCGTACGTTAATCACACCAACAATGAGTCGTTAGTGAGTGTGCGAATGGACTGTCGGGGGGGGGGGGGGGGAAGGAGTTCCGTCATAGACACAGGAAACCATTAAATGGTGCAAAGAGCGTGAGTGAAGGCACACAACAACAACAACAACACTTAAAAACAAGACGCTGAGAGGTGCTAAAACTGCGTGCTCCGCATGTTTCTTGGCCGTTCCAGTCCTTAATACTGCACGTGATGATCGATCCGATTCATATTTGCTATGACCGCTACATGTGGAGTCCTTCCTGGTGGTTCGTCACGCTAGGCGCGTGGTAGAACACACACACACACACACACACACACACACTTCCTGAAACGATAAATCACGCATGGGGCACCACTATGGGGAAAAGAAATGGACAGCTTTGCCATTCAGCGCGTGACGCGAGACAAAGCTTATTGAAACATGTTGTGGTTCAACAAACATGCGCACGCATAGCCATGCTTTTTGTACTGATCAGATCGAAGAAAACGTAGGATTTCGCCAACAGAGATATATGAAGCTTCTATTATTGCAGCAAACACAAACGACACATACCCACACAAACATGCCTTGGAAGGTTGTTTTTTTTTTTTATGGCCTGAAGGCAGCAGTGACTATTCTTGCTGTCAGGTCTATCAATGTTTGTTTAGAATTTTGGTTAAGTTTTAATGTGTGTATGGGAGTCATTTCAACAGGACAATTCAGTTTGAGTTCTACGTTCTGGAACGACGCAAGTTAATGTTCAACATTTTATAAAGATACGATTTCAATGTATCCTTTTTCAGTGTAAAAATAAATTCTTATCGTCTGTTCTATGATCTCGCTAAAAATCACTTTCCCTGATTACAAAGTAAATGATTATACAATACAATTTTCCACGGTTGGAGAGATTCTGCTTGCAAAGAATTTTTCAATCACTTAACAGAAAACGAAGACATCCCCAAGGGTGTTTTGATCTTAACAGCTTGCATACATTATAAGACATCATCATGACACAATGGGATATAAATACTTTATCCCATGTTAACCGAATGATATCAGCACGTGTATGAAACTTTAAAATATGCAATTTCAGGGCAGCGCATTCCTCAGAGGCAGTGTATCTCTAAACTAAGCTACAGTAAATGACGGAATGTCTCTTCCACCAACATTATATGTTCTCAAGGGTTCCGCGAAGCCATTTAGATCCTCATTACCGATGCATCATAACTGTACAACAGCAGAGGCAATCTTTCCAACTAAGAATGGAATAAGGCAAAGCGAATTCTACAGGGAAGTTAGCTTGACTTCCTCCTTCTAGAATCTCATTAAAATGCAACTATTATTCCGTCTTCCAGCTCATTATTATTATTTGGCATTCCAGCTCTTTATATAATTCAATTGTGAACACGTATAAGCATATATACTGCCCATGAAACGACGTTAACAATCGGCACTACGAACCAAGAATCCTTCCCACTGTTGGCTGGCACCATGTTCTAAGTTCAAGGTGCTCAAAGTAACGATTAATGTGCAGAAAGGTCAAAGATACGAAACAATGAGCGCAGCGCTAAGAACACTAAACAGGGGGAGGTAACCGCCTGTCAGAATCTCTTTTCGGACGCCAACACGCAGCTGGAGATATCCTACAGTTCTCACATTGTTTATCCGATTCTAGAACGCTGCCTTTTCATCCCAGTGGTGGGCAGGGTCGGCATTCTCTCCACGGTCGGATATAATTCTTTGATGTCTCCAGAACTCTGCAGGCTTTTGAGGATATTCCGAAGGATGGTCTGAACAGCGACAAGCATTTCTAGTGATTAAAGCTTTGATGGGTTATTTTGTTTTTCTTTCTGTTTAGTTCCGCTTATTCGGGATTTCCATAACAGCCTGCTTGTGAACCTAAAAGATCTGAACATCATCTCTTCGAAAATCCTATTGGAGTATTAAAGATTGCACAGCAGACGTCAAACCAATAGACCAAGGATGTATTTACATGGGAGTAGTCACTGAAAGCAATGCCATATGATTACTCAGACCACTGAGAACTGTTTCAGATTAAAAAAAAAAAAAATAGCGATTATGCACATCCGACAGCGGACTAATGAAATGAGTAAAACTGGACTTACTTCTGCATTTAATCAAATGCATCCTAAACTGGTACAGAAAAAAAAAAAAAAAGGAAAAACGATAGCCTCATTATCGTTATACACAACGAGACTATGTTCCTGTATAGTTTTTCATAAGGTATTCCATTCTTTGTACTAAAAAACTCGTTCAGTCAGATTACTTCATGGCGATTTTTTAGTTCATGCCTAAAGCAGAATGAAAATGTTGTTCGACCTCTTTTCTCAGTTGAAACAGAAACACTTTGATATAAATGAGCGAAGGTGTACGCTTATTTAGAAGTCCAATTTTAGTTTATAGATTAATTCTTTCCCTTCATTTTTAAGAAATACATATCTGCAGTTTCATCCCTTTTTTTAAATTAATTATAAGAACATTTGATCACACACACACACTTTTTCTTTTTTTCTCCCCAAAAGCATCAAACTAGGCTTTTCTTATTTCATTCTCTCTCTTTCTTCTTTATTATAACTGTGGACGTGTCCGCATCGCATAGGATCTGCTAAGAAAAGAACCGGAAGACCTGTCAGACTACATGATACGAAGCGTCCTCCAAAAACCTATGAGATTATAGCTGTCATTTACCCTGGTCCACCCTTCAGGCACGCGCAAAGGTCACTGCGGAAAGTTGGCAGTCTTGGCACCATTTCTAGCGTGTTGCTGGGACTAGAGGAACAGTCGCGGTACAGATGTAAAACTCGCAACACGAACTCGGATCTAGGTCAGAGGGAGGAAGGGGGAGAAGGAATCGATGACGTCTTCTCTTGTAAACTTGATACGGGACGAGAAAATGTAAGGAGATAGAAGGACTTCAAACGAGCAGTCTGAATGAGAGAGTGAGAGAGAGAGAGCTTTTTCGCCAACTATTAATCATTCTCTAGCTCGAGCTTTGTAACACGCCCTCCGATAATTCGCACGTAATTCACCACCACCACCAGCACATAAAATGAAAACTGGTCGACACGCACGTGACGTCACGATAAAATCCGTGCATATAACGTTAGCATCTCCGACATCAGCACTCAAGAAGAGACTTATTTTTCAAGGCTGCAGACGTAATTAATTCCGAGTAGGAACATAACATAAACGCCCTGATTTACGACTGCAGTTTGCTTTGGTAAAGGACTGGACAGTGATGTGCGCATAATTACAGGAAGCTCTTGAAGTGCTGCACACACATACAGTACACCTCTCCACAACCTACGAAAACTAATAAATAGTCGTAGGCATGGTGATAAATTACGTACGACAGTGGACGGAACTCGTATTGCTTTAGGAAAACGGACAGAAATTTAATAAAGTAACCCTAGGTTAAAAGGGAACTTCTGGAGACTGTCAGTGTAACTGTGTGCCGTCGAAGACGGATATATGTGGTATTCCGCAATTAGCGTCTTCTACGCTGTATTGGAATATTCACTTCTTTGTAACATTTTAAGAGAGGAAATCATCAGCCGGTAAGGGAATCCAGATCAAAAAAGAAGCTACCAATTCATTTCACAAAAAAGTAATTTTGTGAAAAATTAACTCATGTCACGGGAAAGCTGATGAATTTATACAAAACACTGTCTTTAAGAGTTTTTTTTTTTTTTTAACTTTAACGAAAACAACAACAATAGATAATGAAATTATTTGTTTAGCGTAAAAACAGGATTCGCAAACATCAAGAAAAAAAATCAAATAAAAACTCGTATGAATTCCTAATTAAAATGAACAGTAAAATAAGTATCGGAAGTCTGAAAAAAAAAAGTGTTCAAATAGTTCCGTTTTACTAGTTTTTTCCCTCCCTTATGTAGTTTTTTCTTATCAAATCAAAAATAATTAGAAAAATCACACGTCGTTCTATAAAAAAATTCAAGTAAATATTCTCAGGTTGTAACAACCCTATTAACGAGAAAAGAAAAAAAAAAAAAATTCGATTTTCAATTCCAAGCACTGTAGGGAAATGCAACTGCGGCGGTCGGCGAACAAAATATCTGCTGTCTGTTCACAAAAATCTTATATTTATTTCTTCTTTTACCATTGTTCTAGATTTTTTTGCATTATTTAGCTTCTATTTTATTCCTTTGTTTTTGCCTTTTCCACATTCGTTTATTTATTATATATTTTTTTTTCTTTTTCATTTTAGCTTTCATCTTTTCCTCTCTTCGATAAGCCTCGTAGCTCAATCAATATCGACGCTCTTTGGTTGGAAACATTTCGATTCGAATGCCGTCAAGGACGCGAAGAACTTTATCAAGGTTCTTCGCGTCCTGAAGGAGAGTTAATCGGTCTTATACGGCTGGGGAAAAATTATTCTTCCAAGAAATTCAGGGTTTTCGTCCAACAAAACAACAAGCAGTCAGGAAAAAAAAAAAAAGATAAAATTATTAAAATAGAAAGAAAAAAAAAACTTTGTCAACTTATGGTAGAATGTACAATAGATTTACAAAGTCCTTCCGTGGATGGGAGCCACATTTAAAAAAAATAAAAATAAAAATAAAAAACCCTTCGATGTGCCTCCGTCGCTTTGACTAGATTCTAATAACTTCCTTATTCCTCGATATATTTTTCCTATAATCCTGCGTTTTATTACGTACTTTGTTTCTTTTATGTTTTTCCCCTTCCCATTATATTTGTGTTTTCAATTTCGTTTATATTTCTCGAGCCACTGTATCCATAAACACTTAAAGGGAAAGTAATTAAATCGTTTTCTTTCTTGTGATCACAGTCGATATGCCCTTGTTTACTCTCCTAACCTAGCATTAAATGATAAGTTTCCACTGGAATATTACCCGTCTGAACAGTTAACTTTGCCAGTTTCATTTCTTTGTCACGTTCGTCCAAGTGTCACATACTATAGACTTCAAGGTAAACATCCTTATCTCAGCTCCGTTTTCCGTACCTTGAAAACCTGTTCTCTGCAACTTCTTTCTCCTTCCATTCCTTTGCATAAACTATACATCAGAGGCTACACATCAATTATCTATTCATGTACTTTAGTGAAGGCTCGAAAAAAGAAATAATTAAATCAGGTTAATGAAATTTAATCAAATAAAAAGAATTTCTTTTAGACTTTTGGAAAGTAAAACAAATTAAAGTGAGTGCTGAATGGATTAAATTTAAACTCAATTCTTTGTCATTTGCCAACTTAACGCCAGCGGAAAACCATATGAAACTGCCAAGAAAGAATGCCGGAAATAAGAATGTGTAGGACAGTCGACAAAATTCTAAAAGAAACAACTTATTAAACTGTACATATTTTTAAATGAGACTCCCATCCACAAAACGCTGGATATATTTTTAATTTTATTTTTCTCACTTCGCTCTGAAAACAGTGCTAACATACCATGGTACTCCATGTGTGCGATTAAAACATTGGACAAATGAATCCAAGTTCTACTCTGACAACTTGCTCTGCAGTTCCTATAGTACATTAGTACAGTGCCGTAAGTGTGCCACGATTTTTATTTATTTATTTTTTTAATATTTAGATATTGGTTATTATCTTAATTCAAAAGAAATGAGACCGTTTTGTTTCATCTTGAATGCCTTTAATTACATGTTCCATACAGCAAAGGCTAAGGAAATGGTTCAACTGCTTGTGGCTACACCAGTGAAGCTAATCAAAGCTCTTCTAATGACATTTTACAACCGTGTTTATTTGGACAGCCAATTAGTCACCTTTAACGAACTTCCGCGGACAAGACGCTTTCTAAAAAAAAAAAAAGTAGAAAAAAGAGCACGAAAGTAACGAAAAAAAAAAGCGAAATGAATGAGAAAACCTAAAATACTTCCCGAGCTATACGTTTTAAACAGATTTCCTTGCGATTTCTTCCTTGGTGCCATACAAGTATTTTATTTTTTTTACGAAATGTATACGTGAAATCGAGCTTTTATGGTTTCGACCATGTGCAGATTTTAGTTCGCTATCCACAAACCATACAAAAACAATGGTCGCAATGTTTTTCACTTGTCAAAGCACTCTCATCAAAGTTAATTAAACTGAGAAGAGAAACAATATCAGCTGATTGATTAAACCTACGTTATTAAAACTACTGTGCTGCTAATAAGAGAGAGAGAGAGAGAGAGATTTACAGATAAAAATCTTACAGTTCCTTTATTTGTAATTGAATTCTCAGAGTTAGTACCGTATGTTCAATATTTAGGACGCAATATATTGCAGCAATCGGTTACGTCCTTATAGTAAATCACTAGTATTTAAGAGTTGCTAATAATTCATATATAAACAGTTAAAAATATCTATTTATCGGTTGTCTATCCATCTGTTATCTACCGATCGATCCTAGCAGTACTTCGGGATATTCAGGTTACTAAACTTATCATTTTAAATTTTCGCTGATTATCCTTCCCCTGCCCCTCGATCCAACTTTGTTCACTGATGTTGAAATAAATAGACCAAAAATAGGTATTATTTCTGGGAAAACTCTCATGTTACTCCTCTTAAAAACTATTTTTACGGCTTTTTTGCCTGCTTTTGTTTAGGAGTGCCAAAAAAGATACCAAAAAAAGACAATTTATGCTCATAAAACGAGCCATTAACCACGATTATTTCTTTATTAGTAGAGCAGTGGTTCCCAACCTTTTTCCACTTGTGTATCCCCTTTTAAACCCATTTCTATAAATCGTATCCCCTTGTTTTTAAAATAGTTGTTTTTAAAAACTGACACTTTTGTTCAGTGCCCATCTTAATGTAACGCACTTACTTATACTCAGTCAATAACTGAACTAATAATGCATCAATAACGTCTGAGGTCAATACCGCGTACCCCCCCCGGTTGGGAACCGATGTAGTCGAGTATATCTTATCGGGTAATACACAACTACATCGTCAATTAAAAAAAAAAAAAAAATCGACAGGTTGTTTAGAAAATGTTATGTATGGCCCCATTTCTTTCTTCATGACGTCATCACTTGCATATATATCATGGAAGGTGACATCATATCTTAGTTGACAACATACAAAACAATTATATATATATATATATATATATATATATATATATATATATATATATAGAGAGAGAGAGAGAGAGAGAGAGAGAGAGAGATTATTACTTTCAGATATTACTAGCAAGGACGCCACTTCCGACCCCCCACCCCCTCTTTTTCACACACACGCACCTCTGATCAAATGTCAAACAGCATAAGACATTACCACTCTCAAGACAAATTTTAAAATATTGCATTTGTTCGCTAGATGGCGTGCTGCGCGTGCAGCGGGCGGTGTCGTTGAGTAATTAATTGCACACATTGTCCATAGAATCAGAATAAATTTGTGCCTCTTCGTACCATGCATTAGAAGGTAAAGAGAACCATTTTGACAAGCAACATATGACAGATTAACGTACACGTCAACGGAAGCAATTGTATTGAAAGATATTCTCACACTTCCTGGATGGTTAATGAAGGGGAAGAATTTGACTGGAAAAAAGCAAAACAAAGAGTTATTTATATTCAAGGGCTGGTTCACTTATTACACTTGGCATGCTCACGGTAACGCGCGTAATAAATACTCCATCAGTTATCAAATGCGTTTCCTTCAAGTGGACTTCCGGGATAGACTCGAACTAACACGAGGAGGGTGGTGCTTCAATGCCGAGAATAACAGTTTACAAGCAAATTCCCATTTGTGTCAGTCTGTATACACACCTGGTATTACAATGGATTATAAATGACGGAAAATTGTACACTGTAGTATTGCAATGTGACAAATTGACCAAATGGGAAACATTGTCGAAATCAGTGAGTAGAATCAACTCCAATAGAAAAATGATTATTGTTTGAAATTTCTGATGGATTGTAACAGTGCATATTTTACCAAAGAGTAGGGATGGTGCAAATATTTCATTTTTTTTTACTTGCATTTGTAAAACATCAGTCTTAATATTTATGTAAGGACAACCTACATTGTTTTTGCTGCAAACTGGAATGGATGAAAGATTACTTCTGGGACTGGGACGCAATTCGTTTCAAATATGAATGAGGCAAAATATGAAATATGTTTATAATAAAATAAAATATGAAACATGCATACCAAATCTGAAACAAATTGTAATAAGAGTCAGTCTCCTCCTAAAAGGTATTCGCTACATTCGCTCCAACTTTTTCTTATTATTTTGTTGTCGTGCGTGCGTAATTCCTTCCAAGTAACGTTTTACCGGCCCTTTCTCAGGGGACTTACCAAGAAATCTCTCATTTGCACAAAACTGCTAAACTTTTGTGTTTATTGATCCGAGAGCGGTTATTAGAAAGGTCTGGCTAGCTGGCTATAATGATATGCACAGTGGTTAATTCGGTAAAGTGCCTTCAGGTGGCGCACGAAATATATTCAGTAGCTAATCAGGCACTGTTGAAAGCGTGCCAGTCTCTTCTCATGTGGACTTGTGATATGGATGAGCAGCAAATTTGTTCTGGCCTGCAACTCCTGTAATTAAATTCACAAAGCTATGGATGTCAGGGTTACCATGGAAACTGCGAGCCACTCCACGAGTGTAAATGTCAGCCGGTGAGAAGTGCTATGGAGAATTCAGACAATTACCACTGGTGTCTTCTTTATCGCTGTTCTAGAGATTGCACTGTCAAAAACAACGCACGCGTTCAAACGCTGAGGGATGATAACAAGATCAACGTATAGAGGCAGCAGCCAGTGAACTGAATTCGCTTGAATGGGTGAAGGCCATGCCAGAATACTGGATCGATAACGACTTTATGATTTATAGGTCGTCCGATGTAATCTTTTAATGTATTCTTACTTGACTGTGGATTAGCCTCTCTACAGCTATTCTCTGCTGTCTATTCCGCACTTATTTATTTATGCCCCATTGAATTCGGATCCCGTAATTTCACCATTGCAATTCGTCACGTAGTTTGCCGTTATGTTCAACGCGAATTTGAAATATCAGCCTTCGGCAGCTTGACCGCGTGCCGTAGCCAACCGAGCTTGAGTTACAATCTGCGTACCTAGTGGCTCTCTTTGGCAGTTTTTCCACGTTCTGATGATGCACGACTTGAGCTCACATATCCTTTTTGCAATGAAGAGGAATTAGAATACGAGGCCAAATGCAACGGTCGTGACGATTATCCAGGGCCATGTCAAATGCATCCTCCCTATATCTCTTAAAATGGATGTGTCCTGCAGAAGTTTCTCCTATGCAATATACATACTATGTGGTCATTTGACTTCGCTTTCCCATATGCAGTGAAAGTAAAAGTAAGTTATTTGACTACAGAGCCAAATTATGAAGACACTATATATCATTTGATGCTCAAACTTTGTTTTACAATTAATAAAAGAAAGAATTTCCAAAAGAAACACACGTGGCCCTTATTGATAACGAAAAAGGCCTTTGATAAAATTAACAGACAATTATTTAAAATATTAATTGATTCAAGTATACCAAACCATTTTAAGACTTAATTTAAGAAATATATTTCCAGGAAATAAAACAATCAATGCAGCATCAATCAAATGAGACAAAAATATCAGAATGGAAAGAAAAGATATCAAGGGAAGTACGGTATAAATGTACTTCTACTCCTTAACATATATCAAATTTAGCAGAACCCATTTGGAATACAAATCAAAGATAGAGACATTATTATTTGCAGATGATTAAAAGCTACGTCAGATAATGATTTACAAAGATTCAAAATAATCATTAAATGAAATCACAGAACAGTTAATATGAAAACACCCAAAGGGAAAAATGTTTTCAAAAGGAAAAAAAAAAAACATAAATATAAATAAATAAAAGAGAGATAGACAATAAAATATTGAACCAAGTGAATACTTCCAGTACCTGGGATAGACTTTATCATATGGAGATTAAAAAAAAAGATATAGACATCAAATTTTGTTCAAGTAAATGGTATAATAAATAATATATTTTAAAACCATCTCTACTACAAAAACAAGCTAGAATCAGACTATATAATTCCCTATCAAAACCAACTTCATTATAGGGAAGTGAAATACTGACCATAAAAAAGAAAGACGAAAAAAGATTTAAACAGTACAGGCGAAATTCCTCAGAAAAACAGCTGGATATACACGACGGGGGACCACAAAAAAGAATGAAGAAATTTTACAATCTTTGAATGTATAAAAAGCAATAAATTATTAGAGAAGTAAATATAAACAAAAATGAAAACACATCAAATCGAATGGACAATAGCAGACTACCAAGGCGATATAAAAAAGAAGAATTGGAAGATCACGAAGGCGAGGCATGATACCAGAATAGGCCGCTTAGTCTAAAAACATGACAGGAAGATATATCTATCTTCTCTGAGCTGTTTATCTCATCCATAGCTGAGACACGCATGTACCTTTTCCATTCGATACACTATTTTTCATCAGTATAACTCTTAAACACAATATAAATATCAAATCTGTCAAATTTTAGAATACTTATCTAATCTTTGATATGGGGCACCGAACACCCTCAAGTAACGCATGATGCTGTCCAGAAGAGGATAATTAATCGTTCAAAGATAACTCTTCCATCTCCTCCTCTCTCTCTCACACACACACACAGTCTTTACTCAAATTATTTTCTCACGCTCTTTCTTCATCTTTTATGGGTTCGGATCATGTGCTGTTGAATTGGCTACCATCATTTTTTTTCATATTCTTCGAAGAATGTATCGAGAGCAGCTGTCGGTCAACAACTATTCACCATCCAGTTACAAACTTACAGAACCAGCTTCTCTTCCCCCTCTTTCGTCCAATATACCTCTGTTCTTTGGTATAACCTCCCGCACTCTGTCTTCCCTAAAGACTACAACCTTCAGCTTTTCAAGAAACACGTCTTACTTTCTGGTCCACACACGGCAGTCGTGCTTTATACAGGTTTTGCAACATTTCGTATATAAGTCGATATAAAAAATCCTGCACGAAACTAAAAAAACAATAATAAAGAGTAGCATAGGGGTTCTCAACTTATAAGGAATGCTAAATGCAAAGAAGCAATTCTGGTTCAAACTTAAAAAAATAAAAAGACTCCAAAAGATAATTTAGGTAAAAATCAAACAAATTGGGCACTTGATGGTTGTCGCACTCTTCACAAAATGGAAGGCTGACTTCTTTGTGTTTAAGGGTTCCCCCCCCCCCCTTCACGCGAAAATTTGGTCTAGAAAACCGGTTGGTTATGGAAAGAGCAATTCTGTAGACGCAGAACACTTTAATCCTTTTAACAGTTTTCATAATTACTGTGACGATGTCTGATTAATTATGACATCGTCAATAACATTTGTCTAGCCGTTTAAGAGTTTGTTCCAGTCAAGAATCCTTGAGACGATCTTATTTGTTTTTATAAATATGCTTTAACACTATCAAGGTCTTCCTTAACGACTTTCGCAACTCTATACAAAATATAACGTAGTTTCCAAACACTTTTCCTATCTCATTTTGGAGAATGCAAATTCATATTCACCATGGCTACCAACAGGATATTTAGTGAATGAATGTGTCAGTATTTCTTAGTGAAAGTCATAACACGTGCACCAGCACACAAGATACCTATTTAATGCATTTAAGCCATGGATAAAACACATCATTATTTTAAAGCCGTACTTCGGATTACTGCACAGCCTACATAGTTTATGGGCTTGAGAAAAGGTTTAGCTGTCATTTGGTAATTCAAATATATGTCAACAAAAATGGTAAACTGGTTTACAATATAAACACACACACAATATGAATTACTAAAGCGTATAGGAATGCCTTCGATATAAGAACATACCAACATGACAGTAATATAAATATATACATTTCAATGATTTTATACGAATATATAAAAGCATTTGATCCGGGAATTAATTACCATAGGTGTCCCAAATATGGTTAGAACGTGTCAATGTGAATAATTCGTGTGTGCATGCGTGAATTTAATTTCAGTTGTGCTTTATGTAATCAAGAATTTATGTAAATAATCCAAACAGTTTCCGTTATATATTGGGTAGTTTCGTAGTGAAAAGAGGTGGCCAAACGCTACAGAATTTGTTAAAAATGCGTATAATTATGTGTTTCTGAAAATCCTGAAGTAATCCAAAAAATGAATATCATTTTTGAAATCATTGCAACTAACTTATTACGTACGTTAAGTTATTTGAATCCAGACTCTATATGATAAATTTCGATTTTTTTAGGCTTATGGTGGAGTGCTATTTCCTTAAGCAAAGATGTTTTGTGTCTTCAGCGATTATGAAAGTATTAAATATACATGATTGCTCAATCCTACGGGTGAAGGCAGAGCCTTATATAAGCAGAGACTGATGTCCGACATAATGCATAAGAACAAAACTTCCTTTATGGATTCATAAACGAATCAGTAAAAGTACCAAGGAATACCAACTATACTACATTTATATTCCCCTTTCACTTGTCCACAGTCTATGGTAGATGATAAGATGACTCACGTCTTCTGGGGGAGGACAACATAATGCTTTAGAATCTGGGGAAGGAAAAGTAAGGTTGAAGATGTGAGATGATAGCCATGCTTTTAGTGATGTATGCCAAACATCCTTCTTGTGAAGTCATTAAATTAATTGTAACCACGAAAATAAGGCTAACAAGTAGTTATCGCTCTATATAATAAAATAGTTTCATTTGTTAACTTCAATAAGACAGATGATGGTTTCTTACTGCCGTGTTGCCATAGCAACAATGGACTCTATTCGCATCTACCAAGTAGAAGTTAGGTTGTGAAGAACAAAACAGGTGAGCACAGCTCAGTGAAAAGATGCTGGCAACTATTTCAAAAACTTCGTTCGAGTCCAACTCGCGCCATGTGTATGCGAAAAAAAAAAAAAAAAAAACTAGTTATAATAAGTTCCATTGTTGGAAGTAAAATCCATATCGGCTGCATTTATACTTCTAACAGCGTAATACCATCCATTCGTCTGTATCAACCATCAAACTATACCTAATCCAAGACGCTTTTCTCCCTATTTATTATATCAAAGCACAGACTGCTGGTCGAATACAACGAAACAATTTGTTTTTGTGTGGTGAACCTTTGTGATTAGACTCCAATTTACCATCGGTGTAAAAGTATAGTTCACCGTGCGAGCTGTGTGTGTGTGCGCGCGCGCGCGGTGTTTCTATAACTGCGTGTCTCGCTACAAGGCTAAAATCACAAATCACACTGCAGAAGTGTTCGAGAGAGAGAGAGAGATGGCCAAGTGCGGTAACATCGATTGGCCACAGTCTACATTTCAATCCCCAGAAACATCCGTCTTCGAACCGAATAACCCCACACAACGTAACCCATTTTCTCGTTGTTCGAATTACTGCGTGGGTGAAAAGGCTGCACCGAAGACGAGTAAACAGATAGTTGGTGACGAGGCGGAACGACACATCGATACGATCCAGGAATTTTTCTGAACGCCCGGAGGCGTTTGCGTTCGTACAATTTAAAGCCACTACAACTCGGGTAGAAGGAGATGGTGATAAATTGTCTTCTGGAACTGTCACAGATGGATGAGGGGGCGGGAGGAAGGGAAGAATAAGGGGGGAAGGAAAAGGGAATGTGTGTGAGTGGGGGGGGATAAAACATTTCCTCGAGCAAAGCAGTAATATCGCCGAGAAAAGAAGAAGTAGGACAAACGATTGAGCCATTAGCGAGGACCAAAACCGTACGCACATCGCTGGCTCCTAAAATAGTATAAGAATAAGAGTTGCAGTTTGTAATTGAAGTTCTCAAGAATTTCTAACTGCTAAGGATAGTTTCTGCGCTTTCTCATTGCCGAAATTCGCCCAGCTCACGAAGCCCGATTCAGTTTAATAGTTCAGTCCTAAGAACGACCAGTCACATGACACTCAACGATCCACATGAGTAGCGAGTGATATCACAGTATTTATCTTTGGAAAAACGTTTTTTCTAAAAAGCAACTATACCGGTAAAACGTTCAGGTCATAAATATAAAACCCTTCATCAAGCATTCGAGCAAATCTTCTGGCTTCGTTGAACACGAACAGGGAGTGGAGAGCGGGGTGGGGGCAGGAACTGGAACTAAGGGTGATAAAGTTACCGACGTTAACTGCGTGTGTGTGTCCTATCGTCTGTTGGAATGCGACGTTTCCCAGATAAGTGTCGCACTGAGTGTGTGAACACATTCTTACCTAGGTTCTGAACTAATGGATTTGTGTTTTCGGGTCAGTTTTCAACGGTCTTCAGCTGGCGGATCAATCGAAGTTCCCTTTGTGAGAACACTGCCATGTGGGTATTAAATCGATCCACACATCTCGAAGAAGTTTAATCGATTTCTTACTACAAACGGGAATACCGGGAAAAAAATTTAAGTAGTTAAAAGAAAGATAAAAAAAATCGCCACGAGCTATTGTTTCCGTGCAAGAAATAGTTAAACCGAACAACTAAAGAAAATTACCATTTTTTCCATTAAGACGACAAAAAAGTACATGAAAAACACATTAGCAAAATAATACGCCAGATGGTGCTGCTTTCGCTGTATGACCGAGTGATTTACACTTTATAAACATGGATCGCTTTCCTCAACTAAGAAACCATTCCATAGATTAGTAGTCTTGCATTATAAAAGATGGTATGCATTGTTTACGCGTGCTATTAGTTAATAGTAGCTAAGGAAAGTATCCGATGCATAAGGATAAGTATGAAATGATTAATTTAATTGAAATTCCTTTCCAATGCGCACAAAATATTTTCACTTATTCTAGTATGAGTAATGATAGTCGTTATTTCTCCAATTTCGGTATGCAATACACAGCGTAACTAAAATAAATTTAACGTTTATTTAAAGTACTAGAAATGTGAATATTATCTCCGATTTTATTGGCAAAACCATTATTAAAAATCCTACAAACACGGAAGATAATAAAATAAATAAATAAATAAATAACAGCGAGTTTAGTCATATAAATTGCATGTTTCACATTTTAGTTGCCAACATTGGTCACGTTCATAAAACAAAGTTAAAAGCATTTGGACACGCGACACGTAGGAAATACGCATGCGCAGAATTAAACTGCTGTTTGAACCAACACTAGATGTCGATTTGGATATGCATTATTAAAAATGTTTCGTATTTCGCTACAAAGTTGTTAGTTTGTCTCTGTAAAAGACGAGTGCAATATGCAAGTAAGAAAACGATATATGGTAATGAAAGAATAAAAAAAAAAAAAAAAAGGCACAAAATTTGTTAAATGCATAACGATATGGTTAGTATTATTGCGGTGCTGAGAGACAGCTTAAAATTTGATTAGAGGAAAGCCGGGAGTGACGTTTTGGGAAAAAAAAAAAAAAAAACAGCAGCCCAGCTAGGTAATCGTATTTTGCTTTGTGTTTGGCTACAAAGCTTGGATCGAAATGAGAGCACATTATTATTTTTTTCCTGCATCGTTTGTAATACTTTCCTGTTAGCTGAAGCCGAGGCTAATCGAGGTCACGTGACAGAGCAAGAGAAGAGAAGGCTTTGCAAGTTGTTCAAAAGGGTAAAAAACACGCATATAGGAAAATATAAAAACAACAACAAAAAAAAAAAGCAGCTGACAAGGAAAGTCGAGTTATATGAACACAGGCGTGGATAACGGATCCCACTGCCATTGCGGTTTCATATCATTATTATTCCTATCACTCGCCCTCAACATCTTATCTGCTGGCCCTAAGGGGGTTCTCTCAAGCCCAGATCAACTGTTCAACAGGTTCGGATTTCTGCTTGGTTGTATAGCAGCTACGGCCAATGGGTCGCGGTTCAAGGTAAACTAGCCAAGTCCAGCCAGTACAGCTTGTATTGCTGACACTTTCCTTAACGCGGTCAAGTAGCAGTGAGGAATCGTGGAGTTCTTTCGGTGTGTGCGACTTTGGAAGGAAACCACTGCAAAGTAAATGACAAAAATAACTCGAGTAACAAGTTCGTTGTGTTATGCTGACAGGTTTCTTTTACCCATCATGCATCGGAGGTAGGATTGGTTGGTGGTAGTTCCACAACTCACCCAGTTTAGTTGTTTGAGCAAATAACGAAATGTTGGTTGAAGAAATCTTATGGAGGATGACGTCGCCTAGTGGGACTATCGCCTGGCTTCCTGGAGGCCCCAAGCGGAATTCGAACCAGGCTTTCTATATGCAAGGACAAGTCTAATTGATCCTAAAGTTCATATCGTCTAAAGCGAGATAAGGTTTTTTCATCCCTTCATAAGTGGATTTGTTACGTAAATGAATCAGAAAAAGCAATCGAGGTGAAGATGTTTTGTGTGCTGGTTTTCCAAGCGTATTTTTTTTTTTTTTTTTTCAATTTAAACAAAACTTGAGTTTTGGGAACCACTAGCAAAGCTTTTTTCTTTCAGCAGCGACGGGATTCGAACCAGGCTTTCTGTATGCAAGGGCAAGTCTAACTGATCCTAAAATTGATTCTAATTCTAAAGCGAGTAAAGCAAATCCATTGAAAGCTTGCTTAACTAATGCAGGAAAACACCACGTGGCTTATCAAAGAGTGGAAGTGACTGAAACAAACCTTGCAAGAAAGGGATTCTTGAATACTAAATGAACTTCTGTCTTATACGGACGGATTAGGAAAAGTATTTCTATGTGGAATAATCCTTTCTTCCCACAATGGTCATAGAAGGATAATGGAGATGTCCGATTTTTTTTGTATCATCTTTTGCATTAAAGACAAAGATTTCCAATACAGGAATTTAGAAATAAAGAACATTTTATACATGAAAGAATCTTCTGCATTTTAGTTACATTTAATGAATACAAGAGATTGAAGAGATAATGCTATTGCTAAAATATTATTTTAGAAGAAATTTTTAGCTGTCTCCGCCATTCTTAAGAATAATAAATAAAGAAGATGAAAGGGGAATTTGCATATGCAAGATGTGGTGATGGGAGATATGCGACGAGTATATTACATTGAAATCAAACCTGACAATAGGATGATATCGCAAAATGACAAGTGTCAGAATATTATGGTCGTATAATTGAAAACGAAGGTGATAACTGAGAGAAGATGATGATGCAAGATAAAATACAAGAATTCATGAACTTATGAATTTCAAGAACTTATGAAAGGAACAGTATAAACTAAACGGAGGTGGAATGAACAACTGGAGAGATCCTCATGAATCCGCCTATAGGGGAGAAACTATTGAGGACAACAAAAATTTCTTATCCTCAGTAGGTAAATTTTTTCAATGTATAAAAAAAGATGACAAATTTGATTTAAATGATTAAAATTACACAATTTACGTCGGACTTATGGCCAGCAAGGAGGCTGTAGAGCAAAATAATTGAAACTCAGAAGTGCACATAGGTATAAGGAGGACTTTTTTTTTGGGGGGGGGGAAGTGATGAAGAAGCATACTGATTCTAAGAAAGCAACGAATCTTTTCTTTTTTTCTGAAAAGGACAGAAATCAGTGACGATCTTTAGGAATATCAATCTAAGAATCTAATATTTTATTATAATATAATATTTATTTTATTATTATAATATTTAAGAATCTGAAACGTTAGCACTAAGCACTTGCGTACATGACAAAGAGAAATTTACACGGAATGTCTCGATTTTGATGGCCTCGAGTGATATGAGAACAAGCACGATTAATCTAACCCTTATGCAAAGTGAAAATTCTAATGGACTGAGATGGCTCAGTTATGTCTGGACAATGTATTTTAATGAAGACCATCTCCTATACTACACAGTCTAAATGTATCAAGTGATGAAAGACGGGGGAAAATGATCTCAATAAAGCACTCTCCAAATACTACTATACTAACAAATGCTTAAAAACAAATAGTGCAAGTTAGACCATGAAAGTACCTTACCTATCTCGGCGACGTTTCCACAGGTTCAGATAGCGACGTGGGGGGTGTGTAGTGATTCTCTCGGCGACCCTCTTTTTTCTTCCTAAGCGTGTCCGTGGTAGCTCTTTCCAACGAGATCGCACGTGGCTCGCGAGCATTTTTACCCACATGATCGGTCTTGTCTGACAAAGGGGTGGATCGACCTCGGTACATTTGACGGGATGACCTTTCTGCACACTTTTCGGCACGACTATCTTCGGAGGTAAACGATGAAGGCAGTGCGGCACACGGACTATTAAGGGGTCCTGCCCTGTGTGCCCATTGCTTCCTATAGCACTGGCTTGGATTTCCGTCCCCTATCACCAAATCCCTCCACGTGGTTGGTCCTCGAAATTTATTCTGCGACCCCACTTTCGAGGCCTTTCGCTGCTCGTCCGCATACTGCCTGCACCCACATCTCCGGCAATAGCTGGGGGATGGCGAAGAGGAACGCGCCAGACCTTCTTTGCGCTTTTCTTCCGCATTGGTGGCGGCCGGGAGGGCATCTACTTCGCACCCGTCTTTCCGTTTAGGAATGTAAAATATCCCGCCGTTCGCGTCGGGGGTCACGGGGTCTGCTGTGCAGTGAACTATTCTGCCGGAGCTCTCGCCAAGCGCGCTTTTTTGCAAATTGGCCTTTGACTTGTGACACTGAACAAAGGAGGTGTGTTTACAGGTGACGGTCACACGATTGTTCCCAGACCGACGGTAATCCTTGAGCCAGATCACGTCATACGGGGATACATGAAGCCAGTCCGCTTCCATCATGTGGCGGACGAATGAGCTTGGACACGACTGACCGAGGTACCGCTCACAAATCCATCACGCCGTCTCGGCAGTGTGTGTGTGTGCACAGCAAACACCGAGACGGAGGAGGAGGCTCGGATGATCGGTCTACACCCCCCTTGTGTACAGGGAAGAGGTGCGCCGAGAAAAAAGGAACATCCGGACCGCTGGGTTCGCGTGACAGCCGCAGCTTCGCTACAGGTGAAGTACTACGACTCCACTGATGGCCCAGATCTAATATTGCCGTTGCCGCTGACGGTCGGTCACGTGCGCACAAGCTAGCAAGGCTGCCTAGGAGCCCGCCAATCACGCACTGTTTTCCCTGTCAATAGGACAGCAGTACCAACATGTGCTGCCGCCGCTACCGCGTTCTCTCCATGCTTTTCCTCATTCAAAACGGTCCGTGCACTCAGAGAGCTGTGTGGAGGTTCCCGCCGGAAGTGCGACCGTACGCGGACCGCAGGTGGGGGGGGGGGTGAAGTAACTCAGTCTCGAGAGAGAAAAAACGAAGGGATAGAAGGGTTTACGTCTCTCCACACACCTGGGTCTCGGATTGATTACATCGCTCCCGAACAATGATTCAATCATATCGCGCACATCAACAAATCCCTCAGTGGCAGAGAAATATCTCCTCCACTTTACGCACCGCCATGGAGACGACGCTGAATCAAAGAATACAACAGCATTTTCGTGTTGTGTGCTGACTTCTCCGTGTGTTTTTTAATTTATTTTATGTGTGTGTGTGTGCGCGCGCGCGCGCTATTCGAACTGCGATTTAGTTACCGTGGGAATAACCTAATATGTTTACTATCAGAAATATTGACTCGCCAACACTGTAATAACTGCATTCGTCTCCATTACTAACGAGATTCGGTCTAGTTACCACCCAACTACTCGCCGCTTTGCACTGCACAATTTACAGAGATAACTCCGTGTGGCACCTGCTGACAGCACACTTTAAACTGGAATGGGCGTAGTTCTGTTTATACAAAGAGAAAAGAAGAGAATGCGCGGAGTATCAATGTCTACAGAGACAGTTCTTATTTCAAGGTATGCAAAGTGATATATATGGAAACCATGATAGGTGCGGTTTTCCATAGGGTAAAAAAAATCGTAATTTATTAAAATGTGAATTCACACACACAAACATGCGAATTATGACCACTGACTGATATGTTGGTATGCCTTCCACACTTGGAACGGCCTGTACCGCAAGTGACATGGTTTCAACTAATGATGTTGGTTTCGTGTGGATCTGTAGTCAGGAGGTCAGTCTGCAAGGCATCTCACAGAACATAGGAGAGTGCAATGTGTATACATTCCAGAATATCCTACGGGAGTTCGTTGGATTATTTGGTGGCTATACAAAACACGTGATGCTCTCCGGGTGTTCCTCAGACCAACTGATTACATCAAAGGTCTGATGGCATGGCGCATTTCTGTACTGTCTGAAAATGGTTGCATAACGGAAGAGTGCACGTGGTCTCCTACAAACTGCCGGTAGGCCACAATGGTCATATGCTCATCAACAGACACCAACGGTCTTAATTACAATAATCAAAACATATCATGATGTTATCTGATATACGCGTAAGCCACCGTCCTAAATGGCGCAACAGGAACCACTACTTGTCGGATCAGTCTCCCCTCCCCCCAATTCGTTTAGAACCCTACCAGCGTGCTGCTTACACCACAATAGCAGTCGCTATCGTTTATACCCTACGGTAAGATGAAAGCACATATGGGTCTTTGGCTTTAAAATCGTGCAGAGCATCATTATCATCTGTGATACTTTTTTCCCCCCCTATCTCCCGTACAAGGCAATACAATCTTCGTTCACCACGAGCATGTATTTTTGGTGCTCCTTGAAATTTGCTGATACTCGTTTTCTATGAGTTTACTAATTCTAGGCAATCAACAGAATCTGCCATAAATAAGGGGGAACACGTGACACTATATCATTTCGAACTCGATATCGTTACTCAAACATTCTGGTTTGCCATATCATACATACCCAAAGGTACTACGATTTCGATCAGTATTGCAGAAATCATAATTCGATTCTTTTGGGCTGAAAAACCTGGGTTCGAATCCGATCTACGACGTGAATAACTTTTATCAGACTTTTTATCAGGACCGGTTGCCTCATTGAAAGTCACGTAACCTGTCTCATACGGAGGTAGAAGATTATTTCTTCCTGGCCACTCGAGTTCATCATCCCAAACCAGTCAAAACACACACACACACACACACACGCACACGCATTTATAAGACCAATGACATTATTCTATTAAAATTACTGTTAAGGAAGCCAAAGATACTTGATAGGCCATTGACATTAAGGGCCTTGAAGTACTGCTGATGAGTGATGTCCGTATATTCTTTCAAAATGCTAATATCACAGACGAGATGGCCTTGAGACATTCGGTTGTTGTTGATATTTGGAATTACGGCCGAAACAACTAAGGCTATAAAGGCCAGTGCATTATGTATGTCTATGAACAACTATTCTTCTGGCCGGTTTACATGTTTTTTTTTTTTGGGGGGGGGGGGGGGGGATGAACAGCCTGAGTTTCCGTAAGGAAAAATTCTGTTACCCTATGGGATAGAGAGATTCGGTGTCTCGTACTCATGCCTTCTCGCTGCTATCCAAGTATAATGTAACACTTGACTTGATTGTGATTGTAACTGATTGAATCAAAATTAACGATGATGTTAAACCGTATGATTATTAAAAGTCTTAAAACATTTAACAGATTAAATGTTCTTTTAACACACTTAACAGATTCTGTTCGTTTGAAAAAAAATAGAAGAACAAAATAAATATCAAAAATGAAAGGCTTCGAGAACGACAACACGAATACCAGAGAGAAAGAGAGAGAGAGAGAGAGAGCATTTTGAGAAAATGGTAGTGTTGCTAATACAATCTACTAGCTTTAAAAGTATAAGTTCGTTGCCATTACTAAAGTATAAAAATGTAGATGGAGGCCATGATCGATGTGCAATATTCCACATTTTTTATAAAAATTGCACTTCTATAACAAATACGTATTTTATAGGCGCCACTGATGAGCTATTTAAATAAAATATAATAATATACAAAAGTATTTTTGCTTTCTTCTCTCTGAAGTGAGTTACCTACTTATAAGTACTTAAAAAATTCGCATGTTTTTTTTTTTTTTGTTTGTTTTGTTTTCTACTAACCTGCTTTGGTAGAAATAAATCCTGTGTAGATAACGTACTTCGCGGAAAATTCTCTTCTGGTTTAAAAATATCTCTTTTCCTTCTGATGAGAAGTTATGCTGACGAAACCTAAATTTATTTTAGAAGGGAGAGATTGTTTCTCTCCCTTCTTTATACGCAAGCACAGACCGTCACTTTATACTCTAAATATCCTTCAGATATCCAACTGTTTTAAACAACTACACACACTAGTCAATAAGTGGAATTTTCTTTAGTCTTTCTATTGGGTTCAACTTTATTCGTTTCAAAAATTATTTGGTGATAATTTTTGGTGTGAGACATTAGTACAAGCCATTAGAAAAGATGTGCGCTACTTTCGAATTCCTGCTGGACTTTCCTACCTTATTCACTTTCTACTGTTGCAATTTGTCCGCGGGGGATTGTATCTTTTTCTAAGGGTTGGTGAAGCTTCTGGGCAGACAGAAACAAAGAGCAAATGAAACCCGAACGACTTAAGAACGTCCAAATGTCATTAGTCAACTGCTTGATTCCTTTCTTCTCGTCCATTTTCTTGACACAGAAGAAAAAAAATAAAGTGCAGTCACTTTTCTCCAGAGAAAAACCCAACTTGTATTCTTTTAACTTTGTCTTTAGGGAGGTACCGGTCCAATCAGCTCTTACACTGTCAACTTTCTGTGTTCATTGTTAACCTACTTCCCCCCCCCCACCCTCAAGGACAAAAGGCAATCTAATTTCTCTTCACTTAACGCAGTTTTCCACCTTCCAAGAGTCACATGAAGGCAGAAAATTAGTGTGAAAGTCACGCTTTAAACTTCACTCTTGTGTGCGCCAGCAAGAGCGGACAGAGGAGGTCTGGACAGTGTGTGAGTGCGATAAACGACTCTCGTTTCTCCCAGCTGTATGGAAAAGTGTCCGGGTGTCAGTTCTCTGGAAACGAACCACATTCCCCGGCATGGAGATAAAACTAAATTATGGATGCTTCTACCGTTCCCATACAGAAAGCTCTGTGCATACTCCGACTACACATTGACAAATGAATACAGTTTGTTATTTGAATGAACATCAGGACATTGTTGGAACTAACAAAGTTAAAGTATAAACGAGAACGAAATAAGTAAATTGAGAAGATTAAAACAATCTGTCTCGGTAGCTCAAGTAATTCATGAAGGTTTAGTTGAGCATAAAGAA
The DNA here is from genome assembly GCF_054136105.1 of Typopeltis vanoorti. Taxonomy (NCBI): domain Eukaryota; kingdom Metazoa; phylum Arthropoda; class Arachnida; order Uropygi; family Thelyphonidae; genus Typopeltis; species Typopeltis vanoorti. Next base: position 99,187,069 of record NC_143551.1, on the reverse strand, counting down.
CAAATTGGGTAATTCCTGGAATTCATGTAGTTGGTACCTCACCAGACGGATTTGTCTCCTAATCAAAGATCAATGATGATGATGGATTCGCTCACGGGCATTTAGGCTATTGCTTTTTCATACGATTACACTATAAAGGGATGAATTCTCATTCAAAGAGAAAAATGTAAACTTTCCTCATGTGTTGAAATAACAGAAATACACCTTAAGCCAGAATGCTAGTCTATGTGTGCTCCATACTTTGTGTGTAATGTGAAGTGTATTAATAACAATATACTTCTACAATTACTTTGTTGCAACAGTGTTACTTAAAATCTTTTTGAACTTGCTTAATTCTGAATGTAAATTCTGAGTTATGAGCGAAGAAGAAGATGATGATGATGAAGATGATTTAGTTGTTCGAAGAAGGCTATCTGATGGGCTTTGCACTTTGAACAAGACATTCCTTAACAGTCAATTGCTTCTCTTAATTACTTTTAATTTCTAAGCCTGTCTCATTTGCCGAGTCGGCAAATGAGACAGGCTTAGAAATTAAAAGCTCTCCGCTCTTGAAACTTGAAGGGCGTGGAGTTCGAATTTCTTTGTGGTGTGGATGCCGAATATCTTTAGGTTACAGATGATTTTCATCTGCTGGCGTAAGATTACCGTCCTGCTTACTGGAAGGCTGAAGCGAATTGAAAATTTCATGACACAGCATTATATATAACCCTTAGGCCACCCACGGTACTAATATACGACGGATTGACGACAGATATACAACTTTATCGTAAAAATTCGATTCATGTTTTATGTGACTTCATTCTGAGATGCTCTTTTTTATTTATGAAGTCACGGTTAGCGACAAAAAGTTTAAATAACGTCAAAAATTGAGAAAATACAGATTATCTATCAAAATGGCACATGTCGCCAACTCTTTGACTATTCACGCAGTTCAGTCCATTTTAATGAATATTCAGAAGCTAGAATTAGCGTGTTCTAAAAGTTTAATTTTTGAGGGTTCGAGTACATCTTTCGGATGAATATGAATCAGCGGAAAAGAGGTCCAAAGAGGTATAACTTGAAAAGATGAATCTCGAGATTTGTTCGTAATGATATCCAATAGACTTACAGGATTTTTGTATGCTTTTTTCTTCCCTGCCTTTCTTTTCTGTGCACGTGTGGATGAAATTTCAGTAATATACTAGTTGCATAAGAGGCTACCGAATGCTCATATGAGCATCCCAGTCATTGTATTATCATAGGCTAATAAATGAACATAATACACAGGTTTCATAGCCTTACTTGCTTTGCTCGTAATCCCATATAACAATAATAATAACAACAACACAACCAATTAAGATACCGAAATTGGAATAGAAAAGAGGGAGGCGCATTTGGATTTTGATTTACATAATTCTTAGTTATAATTACTTCAAAATTAGAAGAAATCGCATAATTACTTTCATGTATATTATTTTCTAAAAGGGACTCACGAGTGTGCGTAAAAATGGCGAATTCAGCGGTACGAAAAAGGTAATGTGAAAGGAAAACAGATTCCGACTAGATATTCTTCCTTTTCTTATATGCTAAAGACGAACTTAATCTCTCGTTGGTATTTTATTCTCAAAATTAGAAAATACTTGAGAGGGGGGGGAGTAGGTTCGTGAATGGAAATGCAAACTACGCTCACATTACAATTTTTTTCTTATTAAGAGGAATTAATTAACTAACATGAAGGAAACAGGTTTCTAGATTCATTTCCCTCGTAGAAAACGTGGTTTCATTTAGAAATGCTTGTAATATAGCTGGATTTTCTAGTAAAACTATCGCCTGATGAAGATCAGAAAACTAACTCGAAACAGCAGGACAAACCATTTCTATGGTTCAAAAAGGCAAAAATAAACCACGCTACATTTCTTCTTTTCAGAGTTCAGCATCATATTTCATTAGCATTTGGACCCCCCCCCCCTCAAATACTCATATTACCGAAGAAAGTGGGGAAAATTGCTTCACCCCCCCTCCCCCCTTTAAGAGGAAGTGCGCTTCTGTTGGGTGACATTTCGCGTTATGGTTTGTAAATGTCTTTCCGAGCGTTTCCACGACACATGACCTACACGGACTAATTACATTACCGATTTAATTAGCCGTACAACTTTCCTCAGTTAACAGGATTCAGTTAGCGGAAGGATTTAAAGGGTGTCTTTTTTTTTTTGGTTCCACCTCGCCAAATCTCTGAGGACGCGAAGAATCTACATTTCCGCGTGCCTCCGAACAGCGGTGTACGTGAATAAGCAAAGCAAAACTTATTGCATTTTCCGTCTTCCTTCTCTCTCCCCCCCCTTCCCTTCCTCCTTGCCCTCATCGTCTTTGCCCGTACGAGGAAGTGAAAAGAACGAACTCTTGCATCTTAATCTCTACCCCACAACATTAATCGGAGAAGAGGGAACAGTTTTTCCTCAAGCATCCCACTGTTCAGCGTCATTCCCAGTCGTATAGCCTTTAAGGATTCACGACCGGCATGCATATCGTGACCTTCAACCACAGACGGACATGTGATTTATTTGTAAGAAGAACCGACAGTTAACACCCGCTCTAAGAATAAAGTCTAAGGGAAACCAAACACTTGAAAATTTTCGCATTATTTCAGTAGTGTTATTAATTTAAATGGCGTCATCAGGAAGGTTTTTCTTTACAAGAAAATCAAACAGTACGTTAGGAGTTATTAGATATGATCGTTATACTTTGAAAGATTTAAGTAAAAACAAAGAGAGGAAAAAACTGCACACTGACAGAAGGTACACTTACTATTAAAAAGTGGAACCCAGTTTTTAATCATCAAGAGCTGATATAATTGTAATCGTGTCAGAAGAATGGCAACCGAACGTACTTTGTGGTTTCGTAAATTCATAAATAAACGTTGTTCAGAATTAGTTCTGAACATCAGTTAATGAGGAGGCCACCATTTAAATCCTATAGAGAAAGACTGTTTATGCAAAACCGAAAGCCCTGAGCGATCTTCAACATTCAGAATAGCCGAATACAGCTGGCGAGAGAAGAATCCTTCTTTCGCCCTTATTGTTGTTGACTGTCGCTCCCGTCTGGCCTGTGGTATATGCAGGCTCTTACGACAGTCATTGAACTGTGACAATAACTAATCGGTTGGCTTCATAGCCCTAGTTGCTTCGATCGTAAATCAAAACAACTTGACCCAACCCAACACTGATGGATTGGTTGTGGTACAATAGATCTATATTACCTGGGCCTCATTATTTTTGAAGGGGGAGGAGGTCATGTTTATCATTCGGTTTGCATCCCATCGACGCCAACTGATATTGAATTGGAATAAAAAAATACCAGCAATGTGTGGAAAGAAACTGCCGCTACATCTGTAGTGACCAAAGTTGCTCACAATGAACATTTTTAAATAAAATATTAGGAGTCAAGAATAACTAAATGGTAAATTTCACTTTCGCGAATCCTTTAGTTCGTTTCTCTCTCTCTCCCTCCCCCCCCCCCTCTCTCTCTTTGTGAACTACAAAGCAGAAAATTATGACCATCTGAGAATACTAGATCCAGTCTCATGGTTATTGGATGGAAAGGACATCGACAGTGAATAGGGAGGAGTAAAATTCATCAATGATGCAATATGGAAATGTGTCCCTAGAATTAAAAAATAAATAAGATAGGAGTACAATGCTATCGTTATGCTGCCAGTAAAAGAAAGAATGAGATCGTTCAACTAATGGGTGTCTATTCTGCTAACAGCTATCAACGTAGTGTATTCAACATGGAACTGAATGCTATATCTACGCTGAATGAAGAAACTCAAGTGTAAGATAATCCTCATTGCACAAAGGCGGCGTAAATACTGATATGTCTAACTATCAGTACCTTGGGATTAGTGGTGAAGATTTTGGAAAAGTTGACAAGAGCTCACATACAGAAATGAGTTGACAGAGAATCTATATTTTGCAGTTAACAGCATCGATGAGTTCCTGACCTCCAAGAAGTCAGGAACTCATCGACGGAGGTCACATACTATACGCACCAGCTATCATAGTTGTTCATTCACACTGCTTACACACACACACACACACACACACACACACACACACACACACACACACACACACACACACACACACACACACACACACACACACACACACACAACATTAAATGGCAACCGTTCCAATCACGCACCACTCTAAGAGAGAAAAAATCTAGATTCCCCCCCCCCCCTTCTTAGGGGGACATTCATTCTCAGCTTCCAAGGATGCCCCTCTTGTCTTTTCCCCACTCTCCATAAAATAAAAAAATTCCATCAACCGAAATCCTGTATGATCCTTTCAGAAGTTTGTAAGTCTCAATCATATCACCCCTCTTTCTCCTGCTTACTAGTGTCTGCATCTTACAAATTCTCAATCTGTCTTCATAATCAGTATTCCACAATCCTGATATCATTTTTAACACTCTCCTTCACACACTCTCAATCTCTCCACTGCATCAGAATCACAACGGAAACCAGGAGACCAGATCTGCACACAATAGTCCAAATAACGTCTTATCAAGGTCTTGTAAAGAGGCAAAATAGCATCCTTATCTTTACATGTCAAAGTTCGTTTTCAGCATTGCATTTATCTTTTGAGTTCTGTTTGCAATCTTTGCTACATGGCCCCTGAACTTCAACTTCCTATCTATTAACACTCCAAGATCCTTAACCTAATCAGTTTCTTCTTCTAGCATAATCCCACCAATATAATACAACTTTAGATATTTAATCACGCCAAAGTGCATGACTTTACATTTACTGACACTGAAATGACACCCATTTTTCCCATGCCCACAATTCCAGCCTATTCAAATCATTCTGCAAAGACTGCATTCAGCGGCATTCCTGATTACTCTATCTATCTTTGCATTATCATCAAATAGTTTTATGTAGCTTGTCAAATCCTTCCCAATATCATTAATGTGCAGATTGAATAACAGTGGACCAAGCACTGATCCTTCTGGTACATCACTAGTTACCTTAAATTTTTCAGCTCCCATATACCACGTTTTCATATTTTGATATCTGTCAATCAGCCATCCTCTTATTATAATCGAAATCCATATTCTCCAATTTAGGCAACAGTCTTTTATGCTGTATTCTGTCAGAAGTCTTAACAAAATGCAAAAGTATCATGGTGAATTCATTGCTCTTGTCTAACTCAATGGTAACGGCGAGTTGCTAAAACATGACCTTCCTCAGTAAACCCATACTGTTCATTGCAAAGTAGAGATTCACTGTCAACCCATTTCTAAATGCGAGCCCTAACCAATTTTTTCAAAATCTTCACCATCACTCCGGAAATTCCGATTGGTCGATAGTTGGATACATCAGTCTTTGCATCACCCTTGTGCAATGGAATTACCATACGTTCTTTTCACTCCTGTAGAATCTTACCTGATCTGAGACTCATATTATATGGCCTGGTCAAAGGAATAGTCAGTTCAGCTGAACACTCTTTTAGCACACGTGCTAATATCCCATCAGTCCCTATTACTGAATTCTTATTCCGTTTGTGCAACAGTTCTAGTACCTCCTCCTCATATTGGTGAAATTATGCTAGAAGAAACCTATGGAAAGGCGATATTCATGGATCGTGTAGCAAAGATCGCCAACACAACTCAGAGGATACTTACAATGCTCAAACAAACTTTGACATATAAGGATAAGGAAATCATTTTGGGCCTTGATAGGACCTAACCTGGACTATACTGATACGACTTAACCTGGACTATACTGATACGACTTAACCTGGACTTGATACGACCTAACCTAAACTACACTGAATTCATTCATTGCCTGAATGAATTCCTTCATTCAGGCAAAGAATGAATTCAAGAAACCGTATGACAGCTGATGGAAGTATATGTGGCTTCCCTCCACGAACACGAATCCCTGTCTTCCTCGACGTCACTGATAATAATGGTAGTAATAGCAAGAATAATAAACGTTATAAAGTTTAAAGACTTTTAAGAATAATTCGCTATTAAAACTGTTTCAATACCAGACAGTATTAGTAGAGGGCAACCTGAAGAAAAAATCACTTCATTCAGAAAAGATTTTATTTTCAGGCAATTCAATTTTAATCTCTGTGGTGAAATTGGAATCGCATTTATGTCCCTTTAAGTTGAACTTAAAATTATATTGAAGAGGACGAATCACCTTTGAAGAGCGAAAGCTAGTCACAGTTTTGCAAGCATATCGGAACTGTTCTACTTCACATAAAAATTCTTCATTTATGCTCATTATTACCGCTGAAATTCAAAGCTGTGCAGTTTGTGACCTTCAGGATTATTGGAGTGAATGTTATTGTAAGTGAAGGAAACTAATCCATCCACAGTTTCATTCTTTGAAATATAAGGTGGCCACGCACCTCAAGAAACGGTACAGGGTCACTTTCCCCTTACTTCCAACAAAAGAAACTGAATTATTAAAAAAACGCTTGATTCACTGCGATTGTTTTTCTTTTTTGCTTACAAACACACTGGGAATCCAAAATAGGAATAAACTGAACAAGGAAATCGGGTGAAGGTAAACAGACCACTAACTAAACAAGAGACGTGATAAACTACCCAAGGAATTCAGAAGCCTGTTATTCAACCACGGATAATTATTACGGACCGTGTGAAAAATCAGGCCAACACCACAAATTCCAATCTCAGCCTCTTAAACCCAGTTTACAAGAGTGCAATTTATTTCTTTAGAATGGGTAAGAAGGGCTGAAATAAATTACAGTTTGTTCTTTTCGTGGATAATCTACATGAAGACTTCTTTAAGAAAACATGTTTACCACCATAAAGAAAGTGCATGTCACGGAGTACTACAAGACGAAGAAATCTAGTAAACAACAATGTCTAATTACATGGTGACGTCGACCATAGCATTGGCGTCTCATTAGCAGCACTTTGTAAATGTATTTTAACCATTTTGCAAATATTATTCCGGTTACGTGAAAAGGAAAGCTGGGGGGAGGGAGGAGAATCCACCCGACAACCATAAGAACAACTTTTCGCTACATGGTAAAATCCATTGGTGAACTGACGAGGATTGCGTGCTTGAGCATTTGACCTCTGATTCATTTGCTAGATTACGCTTGGCTACCTACTTTATAATTTGTACAGGTTAGTTTTTATTCTTCCTCATGTAACTGGCTGCGGTATAAAATAGAGATTGTTATCTTATAAGGACGATTTAAATTATCCATTTCTATATGTGCATCGTCATGAAACAATGGTGACATCCATTCTGTTTTGTTTGGGTCTCTTGATCTTACTTTCGTCAGCACCAAAGTGTTCCTGATAAATCGCACCCTCCTGTATATACGCACAGGCGCATAAGTGATGCAATGTCAGCGTCTATTGTGTTTGGAGAACCATCTTCTGTGGCAGACATTAATCATAGTCCTAAGTGCTGCACTTCTTTCATTCCCCTACCCCATTCTCGGAACTCCTTAAATAATAGCATCTGCGTAAGACGTTCAGGCTCCGAGACCGTCAAGACTACGATAATTGATTTATTCTCCGGTTCCTTATTTGTACAAGGCAACATTTGACCTTTTTAGATCTGCACCAGCGACACCTGGAATTTTTCCTCAGATTTTTGCTTTATCCATTAGTTGATGGCCTAACACAAAGAATTCCATCGCAATTATGGACGACTGAGGCAGCCCTGCCAGGTAAAGCTGGGAAAAAAAAAAAAAAAAAGAGAAACAAGCAAAATACAGAACGATGCAGTAGATGCATCACGCACTCGGTTCGTTGGTCGTTAGTAATATTTTAACGGTTAAACTGCGTTGCAGGAAACCGCATTACGGTTGTATGGGTTAGAATGCTGTGCGTGATCGAAGTGTCATGAATTATTGTAAACCGTTCTCCCATTTATTTCTTTGAATGCTTGGATAGTTTGAACCGCAAACCGAGGGACATAATCTAATAGAAATTACCCCAACAACAGCGCCATATAAATGTCCATTGCATTTACTGGTTTTCAATCATTCGTATAATTTCGCTTATAGCTAATTTCGCTCTCATTATTAAATAACACGAAGCGCTTCTTAATCCATCATCAATTTTACCTTCAGGGCTGTCCCACATCGATTCTAAATGCAAATACAATATTGCTTTATCAACGTCGACCTCTTTTCTCATCTCTTCTTTGTCTCCTTTCTGTTTCCAACCGGCACTGACACATGAAGCTATAGCCAAACCGGTTGTGTCAAGTTGCTTGTAGGTTATCGTAAGTGGAAAGGGACCCGAAGCAGTGGGTCGCCCATCTGAGCTAAAAACAGAAGTATAGAGTAGAATAACGGGTGTACTGTCAAAGGTTAACTTGGAGACAGGTGCAGAAAGTGTGACCTTGAATACTCGCTTAGCCTTCTGACACCTTTGGGTCAACGGTTGGTGGAAAGAGATGACACGCTGGGGAACACAGTGGATGGGAAGATGAGGGTTCAATGCATTGCGGATGCATACTACTACTACCACACTTTTCAGGTCATGTACTCTTGCCAGTCACAGGACATAGCAGTGGTTTCGTCGTTGTATTCGCCCACTAACTCATTCATTAACAAGGGAGATTGGTGAATGTTAGATCGTAATTAAGCAGTACATTGACTACAGTTATGTGGTCAATGTACCATATCTGTTAGTCGAGCGTGCGTGTTCTAGTATATTCTACAACTGCGTTTTGCCTGTTTCGTGAGATGAAATATCCGAGTTTCTATTATAACAATAACAGGATTCCACCGCCACACGAGACTGGCTTCATCACCGTTAGTTGAAAAGCCTTTATAGATGTTACTACATTCTTCGGGTCTCTTCAATCAAAGGCAAATGTCTGCTTCACTTTTGGCAATAATCAGTTAGCTTTATAACTTGTTTTGTAGAACCTAAGAGAAAGCAGATAATCTCGCAAACCGAATACTATAACCTGACTTAGAAATCTTTTGGACAATTTTAAATTCTAGGAAAAAATTTCGTCGAAAGACAAAATCTCCGTATGCGCTTTTCGTGGTAATAAGATTCAAACAGAAAAACGGGAAATACCGAAGACCATAAGCGTTATTTTAACTTTGATGCAGTCAAAAAAAAGGTCGCAAAATTTAGTAAAAAAATACGTAAACAATATCGAAAATGGAAAGAAAAACTATCAGAAGAGCAAAAAGAAAGACAAGATAAACACAGAGAAAAAAAAAAACTAATCTCAAGGTGAAAGAAGGAAAAAGTAAGAAGGGGAAAAAACTAATCGCAATGAAAGAATAGCTGATGAGGCTATTAATTATGTAGATAAAACCTTCGTTACATGCCAATCGAAAAAATAAAATGTCAACTGTAGGGCTTAAAGAAAAGTAGAGCGTGAATCTGATAACAGAAACAAACAAACACAAACTGAACGAACCAATACAAGCAAAGTTCAGTGTTTAATGAAATACTGATCAAAATATTGCAGATTTTTATACTGCATGGATCCAGTATAAATCATCCTCAAAACTTGATCATTATAAATTGAATTTTCTGTATTTTAGCAGTGCACTGGAGAAGGGGGAACGGCAGCATTTATTCCCGTGAAGAGATTGGTAACTAACTTAGCACATGGCAGTAGATAATACAACTTTACAACCACCAAAGACGTACTTAAACGGTATTTCTTATCGATTTTAAGAGATGGTAGCTTGAAAACTGCCTCACGGTTGTTGTGAAACAGACTAGTCACATAAATCTCATAATCGATGTCCTTATGGATCGTTTCAAGTGCATTCTATTCTTTATTCCCCCTACTGCACTCGGTGTTATTCTGCCCGCCTAAGATAACCTTACATTACTGCTGAAATCGTCTACTGAGCATGTGCATATGTGCAGCCATCTGGAATCGAAGCTGGTTATCTTTACAGACTATATTTTCGCTAAGTTCTATGGCGTATAAATACGTCTGAATAAAGCTACAGGAAATATGGAACAACAGATAAAACGCAAGGGGTCAATGAGTCAGCGGTTTTGCGTTTAAAAAAAAGGTCACGATTATTTAACCGCATAAATTTTCTTATCATTCGCGTGTCAGGCAGTGTAAGGATACCGTCGAAAGAGGGGAAAAAATTACGAAGAAATCACGTGCATTATTTATTTATTATTTTATTTTTTTTTTAATTTTGTGACAAATATAAAATCACTTTCATTTGAACTCATCGAAGTCGACGTTTCCCTCAACTTGTTCACTATCTCAAAGAAAGCTGGCACTCGGCCAAACTGTGCGGGCACCTCTGACATTAACTGAAACATGCAATGGCGTACGGAAGCCTACAAGAGCCTCCCCAGTGCATTTTTCACAAAATATTCCTTTCATGGACTACGACAGAATAATGAGGGTAAAACTTCAGCCGTGGATGGGAACCTCATTAGAAACTAATGGCGAGTTGAAACAGTGTCACACACACACACACACACAAGGATCAAGCTTTGAAGGAAAGCACAGAATGAAGACCGAGTGTTCTTTATACAGCTAGGCTAGTAATTGACGTTAAAATTTTCTACACACTGCTGAAACTATGTAGTATGTATGGTGAAAAGAGTGAAAAGAGATTTGGGTTGGATCCTTTAGAATAATTGACAAAATAACTAAGTAGAGGGGAGTTTATCATGAGTGTGTTCTTCAGCTGGTTTGAAGTTTCTGGAAGAATAAAAAAAAAGTTGTAACTTCTGTTTAAGACAGCTCAGTGAGGTTTTGTTTGAGAGAGAGAGAGAGAGAGAGAGAGAGAGAGAGAGAGAGAGAGAGTTGAAAGAAAGAAGGAAATCAATAGACTGTGGGTTCGAAACCCGCCATTGGAATGGATTGTAATTGTCTTTAGGTGGTAGATGAATTTCATCACCTTTTTTAAGCTGTTTCATAACTGAGGTTCTCAAACATCTTAAAAAAGTTCTAATGCTTGGTTTTTACAATGTGGCTTCCGAACTGTGTAAAAATATAATAAATATACAAAACCGTTCGGTTTATTAGTTATGTAAGATGAAAAATTCTGCTACCTCCGTATGAGACCAGCTAACGAACCTTCAGTGAAAAGCAAAAGAAGTGGACGGTTAAGCGCCAACACATAAATGCTCTTTACACCAAAGTCGAACTCGGATCATACGAACCAGAGAACACAGATCATTCTTATAACTGCGCTCCGGAGACAAGGAATCGAAACAGAACAGAACAAAGAAGAAAGAGAAGAACAGATGGTAAGAAGAAAGACAAAGATTATTTGATATTCGCTAGAAAGCATGTCGAAATCCTGAGAAAATATATCTTAGAGGTATGTTAATGTTAACTAATCATAAAGATCAATAAGAAAGAAGAGACTTCCACCAGCATTTCCTGTGATTCACACACACAAAACATGACGATTATTAATTCACACTGAAAACAAGTTTGTTCCGAATACGTGCTAGAGTAGTGTGGACAGGTGCACGGTTAGATGTTCCACTTGTCGTCCAACCAGATATCAGTAAACGTACATTTTGCACCTTAGTAAACTAGTAAACTCCCGGAACATTAATTTTCGATTAAAGTCTTTATTCTAGCTGATTGGGAATGGGAAGGTTGTTTGACGTCATCTGTGATGTCACTACCGCTTGCAGGTGAAGTGCAAAGCTAAGTTGCAAGAATCAAGGCTAATTGAGGTATAGGCAAGGATGGGACGATGCAGCTGTCGTGCTGAATGATAGATTAGCGTACAAATAGTGAGCGTAGGGATCTGTTTGGAGATCTCCCGTACAGATAGGTCCAACGCCTCGACACGCTTTCAGTGCAGAAAAATCGAAACGCGGGACTAATGGTTACCGTTAACAAAGGAATTCGATTAAGAGAGTCTGAGAGCCATGTCAGGTAGTTAACCAATCGTGTTGTGAAAGAATGCAGTCTGCTAATTAATGCGAACTGCAAGACCAAATTAAACAAAGCGGTCTGTTCAATTCAACGGTGCCTAGAATTAAGGCGATAAGCCTCACACGTGGGCGACAGCGTAGATACAATATATAAAGTTATCAACATCTTGAACCCTATGCACCTTATTTCATCCGAATATGATGCCATATAATATTTCATGTATAATCAAGATTTCACTCAAGTAAATCTTCAGAACTCCTAACGTAGACTGAAGATACTCCACCCGAGACAGATCACACTACTCTGAATCTATTGGATCAACCATTTTCCATATTCATCCAAAATATCATTTGTTTTCCTGAACAAAATGACATTTTCGTTTTTCTTGGATATGCTAGGAATTCTTATTGATATTTGAGCTTGCCGCATTACATTAAAAGAATGATAAAACATGATATATGTAATGTGCTGTTTAAGTCAAATGTGATACACGCTACACCCTCGTGGTTTCTAATCGAGGTAAGGCAATCGTTTATCTCACAGAAATTCAACTGTTTCCTTGTTCAATCAAGGTTGACTTCAATCCAGTGGCGGCCGGTGAAAATTTTAAGTGGGGGGTGCTGCATATACAAAAAAAAAAAAAAAAAAAAAACTTTTTCTTTCCCTAATCAGTAACCAATTTATTAATAAATAAATTTACATATTAAAAAGTGCTTTATTAAAAACATTTCATCCTCACCACGAACAAACACCAATAATAAAAGTTTCGTATAAATAGCAATGACAAGTGCAAACGAATATCGGCGTTAGATCGCAGTGCATTTGTTTCGTGTAACGATAATTGAAAAAATATAATTCTTTTCATATTTTCAACAGTGACACTCGTCATAATTCAGCCTTGTACCTATAATAAATACATAATTATATGTTATTTTAACAAAATAAAATAAGATTTAAAAAAAAAATAGTTCACCACGAACACGAGCCAACAATAAATATTTCAAATCTCACAGAAATAACGAGCGTAGGCATAAGATACACTGCCCAAGCGGCAGTGGATCTAATGACGTAACATGCAACGACAGCAAACGAATATCGGCGTTAGATCGCAGTGCATTTGCTTCATGTAACGATAATTGAGAAAATATTATTCTTTTCATATTTTCAACAGTGACACTCGTCATAATTCAGCCTCGTATCTATAATAAATAATAATTATATGTTATTTTAACAAAATAAAATAAGATTGACAAAAAATTGTTCACCACGCACACGCACCAATAATAAACGTTTCATATTTCACAGAAATAAGGCGCGTAAGCATACTAAAGATACACTGCCGTTTCAGCAGTGTGGGAATGACGTAACGTGCAATGAAAAGCGCAAACGAATATCGGCGTTAGATCGCAGTGCATTTGTTTCGTAATCTAAAGCTTTAATCGAACAATTGCAATTATTAACTATTCAATCAATGTCGAAAAAATAAACTGTAACTCTTAACATGTTGCATTGCATTGCATTTATATAATGTTGTAAGCATTGTTATTATTTATAAACACAAACAAAATTTAATTGTTTCGTTTTTTACTTGCTGCAGTGCTTATGTACGGACCGCCACTACTTCAATCCTTATTCGACGTCCATTTTTCAATAAGGAATAATTTCGCAATATAATCAGTCTCTCCTTTTGAACAATAATGCGTTCAAATAATATATAACATTAAAATGTTTCTGAGAGAATTTTGTCCCACAGTTCTTTGTACAAGCGCCATCTATCAGTAAATTTTAGGAGGCTAGTGGATGAATGAATGGAGAAATTCTGTGCAACAGTCTTACTTACACTGAGGCTAAGATAGGGAGAACGTCATGTCTCTCGCCAGCGCGGAAGGGGATTTCGAATATCAGGGAGAAGAAAACCCTACTACCTCTGTATGAGGCTAGCTGGTGGTTCCACTTCAACTGGAAAGTCCTTAAAATATTACTCGCATCCTACACTGGACTGGATACTATACAGACGAAAATGGAGACAAAAAGATTTGTTTCCGTAAAAACAATACATTAACAGCAAAATACAACGTTATGCAAAACTAATATTTAAATTCCAAATCCACATGACTAAAGACGTCGAAGAATTTTTTCCTGATCCTGACAACCGAAAGTTCAAGTGGTCTATTACATCCGAAGATGGTTCACTCTGTGTTAGGCAGAAGGAAACACGCGAACTCATTAAAAATAAATCATCACCCTTTTCATCGTTACTAGTTCGAATAACAAGTTTACAAAGAGGTTCTCGGAAAGTTTTCTTGCGAACATCGCAGATCTCTTTCGTAGAACAGAACAGAACCACGCATTTTGGAGCATCATTGGTAGTCCATTGGCATCGATTTCTTTTTCCAGCTCAAGAGCTGGAAAAAGTGGATGATCTTCTGGCCAGTTTTCCTGTTTTGCAGGAAGAAAAATCTTGTCACTTTCGCATGAGACCGGCTAATTCACCTTTTAAAAATGGGTTCTTCGCGCTCTAGAGGGGGAATGAGAACCTGGTTCTTTCCAACCTTAAGGTAACAGCTATGCTACGGAGGTTCCTCTGCTCGAGAGCCCATTAGGGCTTAAAATGTATGTTAGATTCCATGCATCCAAGAGAGGAAGAACCGAGAATGCGTATACTTTCAGTGATGGAAGAAAGGCACGGTCCTAAAAAACTGTAGCAAAGTTTTACATGTACAATACACGTTCTCTTCGAGTTGGTCTTATTGTTTCAGACACTAACCGAAGGCTCGTGCATGGCTAGCACACGCGATTTTATTAAGGTCACGAGAGACGAAATGTCGTGAGCACACCGAATAAATCCATTAATAGGGAAAACTGAAGTCCCTTGGAGCAAGCACCAGCGCCACTATCATACCCCCCCCCTCCCCACCGCCACTTTATCTTTGCCAAGAATTTAACAGACGGAATCCCATTCTCGCCAGACATGTAGGAAACGCAACTTGCACGCGACAGCTGCATGCCGAAAGAGTCTGAAAATTAACAGAAAGTAACCCAACCGCATTACGGTCTCGCGCAAACGAGCTCAAAACACAAACAGCGACGCCACTTCTTCGGGGTACTTAACTGGAAGAAATAACGGAGGGGGGGGGTTGAGGGGGGAAAAGAAGTAATTTCAACTACAGACTTCAATGTTTCGCGGGAGTCACTTTTATTTGCAGACGTGCCATCTGGAACACGTGTTTCTGGTCCGTATTGAACGCACCACTAGTCAGCCGATCCTATTGATTGAGTCACGTTGGGGGAAGAAACGGAAGATGCGCGGAGTAATGGAGAGAACACGAAGATAAATGACACTGCGTTTAATCCGGGAAATCTTCAGTATCGGGCAGCGGATGCCGATGGAATGAGAGAGGTTAAGAAGATTTCCTCTGCACCCTCTTCCGCTGAGGAACGGAAAAGAAACAAAATCGATACAAGATTATTTAATCTTAACGTCTGAACCCTTCCCGCTTTCTCTTCCACTACTTAGAGACGTTCTTTAACTGTTTCACCTCTGACCTCAGTTCTCATCACGGTACCCAACCCCTGCGGTGATGTTAGCTGTGAAATTTATGGACGTCTTCTTACCTCTCGCGTTCTTTCTTTCTTTTGTCAGCACGTCGAGTGACTTAGTTATGGATTAAAGGTAGTGACAATCGGCTAGTACGATTTTTTGAGTACATCAAGTGAATAGATAGAACGAATATGGAAATGAGCTGAAAAAATCATATAAAAGATTTGGCACCTAACTCAGCTGCCGTTTCTGATCGTCGCGCACATACCTTATGAGTGGAAAATACTGACGATAGTAATGTGTGCTCAATTAACAATGAGAAGGGTACTCACAAATTTCTCCAATATTCTAAGATGAATGTGTTTGTCTGCTAGTCTCCGTGGCTCAGTCTGTACAGACGAAGCCTGTTTGTCGAAAAGACCTAGGTTCGATTCCCGTCAGTGACGTAAGGAATTGGGTGAGTTAGTCGGTCTCATACGGAGGTAGAGGATTTTTTCTCCCGGAAACTCGGGTTTGTCGTCCCTCAAAACAGACAAACCGGCCA
This sequence comes from Typopeltis vanoorti, assembly GCF_054136105.1. Taxonomy (NCBI): domain Eukaryota; kingdom Metazoa; phylum Arthropoda; class Arachnida; order Uropygi; family Thelyphonidae; genus Typopeltis; species Typopeltis vanoorti. The sequence continues at coordinate 99,171,094 of NC_143551.1, read as the reverse complement.
GCAGAACACACGCAATTTACAGACAAGAATACTTAGAGGCATAACCGCCTTATCCTCGTATTACGGTTGGGAAGTCCAAGGATACTTTGAAGACCATGGGCGCTTAAGTGCCTGTTGAAAGCCACTGATGGATGGATGGATGGAATGTGTTTGTTTATTAGCCGTCTCCACTCGGACGTCTCATGGTCCTAGCACCACTGCTGTGATAACAAGTAAGCATTTTTGAAGAGTGACATCGTTTCATTATCATCCCAGCAACTGAAAACCAAACGTCTTCCAGATATGGCTTAATCATTTCGATACTGGAATACGTTGAACAGTTTCCGAATGCAAAATTTCATCAAGATCGGCTTGATAGAGCGGACTTGTTTTGTACAAAAATCGCACAAAGGGATGAAGAACTATATGAAGCCCAAAGTTATCTTTCTCGTAGTAGAAAAATCCAATCAGAAATATTGCTATTTACATACGAACAAATCCAATTAATGATTTAATAATATAGAAATGCGGATGTTATTACCTATGACTATTAAAGCGAAATGAAAAAAAAAAGCTGATAATTATGACATGGGGCGGAACCAAAATGTTTCGATAAAACATATGACTTCATTTTACTAACTTAAAGATGATTACTAAGACTTTTCATCTGATAATCTTTTAAAAATATTCTTTTGAAGAAGGCGTTAGAAAAGTGTGATGCTTACTAAATTTTAGATTCCCAAGAACACAATCCGTCCGTTTATAAACCGCATTGTGTCACCAGTCGCCAAGATCTGTTTTGTGCTTAGAAAAACCCACTGCTGCCTGTTCTAAACCAATTGTGAGAACCAATTTAAATTCCAGGCTGTTTATGGAATACCTCCCCAGCAACGGTACGGTAAAGAAAACACAAAAAGAAAAAAAAAGTTCCATCGATCTTCTAGGTAAGAATAATACTGTTTGTATCCGCTAAGAACGAAAAGAACTCGTTGCAAACGTACTCATTACGTCTTTGTATTATTTATTAAGATCAGATGATAGATAAAAAAAACTCATTTGTTTTCATTCGCCATCCCTGATTAACATAAATTTCAATAAAAGGAGCTACTCCGCTAAATTTTTCATAATAAATCAATAAATTGCATTAACACGAGCTTGTCTGACGTTCTAATGTATTATTTAACAAGTGAACGAGGCTTACTTACTACTGAATAGCGTCCGGAATACTTTCCTATTTACAATGCAGTTAATCTTTTCCCGAGTGCAATTCCTGCAATTGCAGAAATCCTACTTTTTTTCCCCCGTCTTCATTCTGAACAGAAGAGGCCATTTCAAATGTGTTTGATAAACAAGGCTAAGTTATTTACCTTTCAATAATGCTTTATAAATATATTTTAGTGTTTTATTGAATTAGCCTTTAGTATGTTATCTTTTAGAAAAGACTGCACAACATTGGTGTTGGCAATACGTTTTATTTTATAGAATGCAGGTCAAAGATATATGAATATTTTGTTTCCATGACAACTGTCCAAGGAAACAAACTGCTTGCATAAATAGTTTGCTTCGGTTTACGTTTGTACAAACGTGTACGTTCTCTCTCTCTCTCTCTCTCTCTCACACACACTGTTTTTGATACATTTAACGATCAGCTGTATAAGAAATTCCCGTCGCGTAAAAGCTGTCCGAACGCACATCACGCTTCTCATATAGGAGTTACCATGAAGTGCAGTGAAACGGATTTCTGGCTCGAAAGAAACCAATGGAATAATTAGCTGTGCTTGGCTCACTCTGCATGAGAGTGGCTTCGTCACGCATACGTGGAGCAGTGGCTGCTTATTTGGTACTGGCATGATGGCACCCGTGTCAGGAACTATTAAGATCTCGCAGAAAAGAATGCAAAATTCCGGTAGTCGCCTATCACACAGACAGAGTCGCAACAATGAATTATGAGTCATATTTATAAATGTATTGCATAGTTATATCCTTAAGATGATTTTATGATAGGAATTCCTTGGATGATGAGGTGTATAGAGAAGGATATTTTCCGAATTTTCAATTCACAAAATTAATAAACCAACTTGTAGAATGATCACCGCAGTTCCTCTAAGATAAATCTTGAACAACCCAACCAACATTTGATTATGATTGTGTTCAGCATTAAAAAAAAAAAAAAAAAAAAAAAAAAAACTGAACACAAATTTAATTACTACGTACTTTCCTAGTCTACTGAGCATGCTGTATTTTGCCAACTCTGACATTTTTCGTATTTGTCGATGGCAAATTAGTTAAGAGCATTTTCTATTGTGAGTTAAGTTATTTGCTGGATGGTTTGAAATGAATAAATAATTCAATATTCAGTAAATGTCATAAGCTAAGTTACACTTCATACGGTATGTTTCCAATGAGGAAAAACAGGTAAGTATAATGTGATGATCGGAATTAACAGTGAATTTGCGTTGGTGGTAAAATCAGGTTTGGTAGTCACAGTTAAAACCATTGAAGTGTATTAATTTCACTCATAAAAGACCTCGTTTCGCTTCAGTTATACAAATTGTGTTCTAAGATTTTGGCTGGCAACATTAAATTAATAATTAACTACAAAATTAACAGCATTTATATCCTTGTGCAAGCATTTAAAATATACAAGACTTTTTTTATCATTACTCTTATTTATCGGGTCACTTAAGAGTCAAAAGCTGGATAACTGGGTGACCTAACATAACCTTTAAGAGAACCAACTTTTAACAAATATTAATTCTCACCTTCAAGTGGTGCGCCCCTTTAGGAGGCATTCACTGGATTGAACGAATGAGGGTTGACTGGCAATTTGGGACTTAACCGACCAAATTGTATTCTATATTGGCTTAAACCAGAAGCACACACGATGGTACACCACGACGCAATTTATTGAGATTCCGAAGTAAGAATGTGATAAAATGCGATTTCTATTTTAATGCAAGTTAGAATAAAATTTTGAGTTTCTCATAAATTGAACTAATAATGAAGTACGGCTTTCAAGGCGAAGATGGGGAGAAGAAAATTACCGTAGTTCATCTGGCAGCAGAAACTTCTGGTTAGAATGACTATCGTGAAATTCTCATTTATCAGTTGGAGTACGAAACTATTCCTTGGGAGGATAGTACCAAACTTTGTAAGTTTGTCAGAGGATAATAGATCGGTTATGAATCTGAGCCACAATTTTTCTTTGTTAATTAATGAACTGGGAATTATTTAGCACTGTCTGTTGTCGAGGGAAAAACAGAGCGGAAAGTGTGCTGTGTTGGTATACGCCAGGGGTGTTCAACCCGTCGACCGCGGAACGATTTCTGGTCGATCTCTTGTGTATTCCTCCTTACTTACAAATTTAATTAAAACTGAAAACGTAATATTTTACTTATCATTATTTTGTATTATTTTTAATTCGCTCTAAGTGTATTGCTATTGTTTATTCATTTTTCGTTAAAATTGTCAAATCAGTAATTTTCTTATAAGTCCGGGTAAATGAATTAATTTGGATCAGTGGGAGTCAAACAGCGAGCCGAGTGAATACGATTATAAGCAAAGTGTAAAAACTCGATTGTAGCTTAAATATTAAATATTCCAAAGCACATTACATCGATTTTTTTAACTTAGGTTAAGTCCCATGTGAATATTGTAAAAAAATAAACTTTGTTTGTCTCGGTATAGTTTGTATTAGATGTTTTTGTAAATAACTCTTTTGAAGCTAACTGTATAGACTGCTTTAATAAGAATATGCTAGAGTGTGAAAAACAAAGGCAATGTTTCTGTCTCCGAAGCTGTACATGGCGGCATTAGAAAGATTGTTATTGAAACTTTGTATGTATGAGAAAGGCTTGCAGGCTCTAAGTGTAAACATCTCCGAAGTCAGTCAGAAAGAGTTCAAACAACTTTCCGATGGCCGGCAACTTTCAATCAAAAGAAAGCGGAGGAGTACAAATGGCGTGCCGAGCTTCAAAGTTAAGATGAAAGATTCTTTAGGGGTTGCCAAACTTCATGAGAGGTCTCAGAGGAGGCCTAATAAAAAGGGACTAAAGTAAGCAGAAGGGTTCCCGGTTCCAGAATTGCTGTCAGAGAGGAGGCCGACCGGTCCAGAGTCGCCGTCAGAGAGAGACTGCCCGGATCCACTTTGCTTGAGAGAGGAGTTCCCGCTTCTAGAAAGGAGCTTCTCGGTTCGAGACGTCGCTAGAGAGAGAGACTACTTGTAGGCCGCAGAGAAGGTTTAAAATTGCCGAAAGGACGAGTTCCAATTGCCGGAGAAAAGTTTCCAGGTCAGGTTAATGTCAGACAATCACCAGTGTGTTGCGTTTTCATTACAATTTGATGAATCAAACGACTTCACTGATATTGCTCAGTTAATGGTATTTATTCGCATGGTATTTCAAGATTATTCAAGTAAAGAAGAACTTCTGAAAATTATACCATTATTGGGAAGGAGTAGGGGAGAAGACATTTTTTCGGCATTTGATGAATTTGTGAAACAACACAAACTTCCGCTTTTTAAACTTGTCTATTACTACTGATGGTGCTCCTGCAATGATAGGTAATAAATCAGGCTTCATTTCATTATGTAAAAACGATGACAAATATCCAGATTTTTAACGTACCACTGTATTATTCACCAACAAGTACTGTGTAGTAAAAGATTAAACACAAAAGATGTTTTGGATATTACATTTAAAATTGTAAATTCTGTTCGAGGAAAAGTCCTGCAACGGCGGTTATTTAAATTACAGGAACATACTGATAAGGAATTTCTGTTGTGCAATAATGTTCGCTGGCTCAGCAGAAATCAATTTTTAGAAAGATTTCTTGTATTAATTAACGATATAAAATTTTTTCTTGATGAAAAATCTGTCTTCATAGAGAAATGTACCAATACCTTAGGACATAAGGTATTGGTACATTTCTCTATGAAGACAGATTTCAATTTGTCCCACGAATCATGAGGGTTGATGAATCGTGGGACAAATTGAAGTCTGTCTTCATAGAGAAATGTACCAATACCTTATGTCCTAATAGAGCGGTAAAAAAGAAAGATTGGATGACTGATGAAATTCTTTCTCTCATGGATCAACGCAGATCATATAAAAATCATAATCCAACAAAATATACAGAGGTTCAGAAAATTATTAAACACAAGATCAAAAAAGCAAAAGAAATCTGGATGAATGAAAAATGTAAAGAAATAGAAATTCTACAGGAGAAACATGACAATTTTAATCTACACAAAAAGATGAAAGAGACCTCAGGTATATATAAGAAAAAAACAATTCTGTATCCTTCGAAACAAAAAGGGAGAAATTATATCCAAAAAGGATGACAAAATACAAGAATGGGTGAAATATATAGAAGAACTCTTTACTGATAACAGACAGAACCCAGAAAATACTTATGAACATATGGAGGGTCCATGCATTCTAAAATCAGAGGTGGAATGTGCATTAAACTCAGCTAAAAATGGTAAAGCCCTGGGACAGATAGAATACCAGCAGAAATAGTAAAGTTATTAGAAGGTGACAACATTAACATATTAGTAAAGCTATTTAATAAGATCTACGATACAGGCATAATACCTCAAGACTGGTTACAGTCGACCTTCATCATGCTACCTAAAAAAGTAAATGCGAAAACTTGTAATGACTATAGAATGATCAGCCTAATGAGTCACGTTCTCAAAATGTTTCTGAAAATAATTCAAAAAAGAATATACAGAAAATGTGAAGACACCATCAGTGATACCCAATTCGGCTTTAGAAACGGCTTGGGAACAAGAGAGGCCCTTTTCTGTTCTCAGATCTTATTTCAAAAATGTATTGACCAAAACAAGGTAATATTCATTTGCTTCATCGACTTCGAGAAAGCATTTGACAAAGTCCAACATGCTAAAATGATTGTACTATTAAAAAGAATTGGATTAGATGGTAAAGACATCAGGATCACTGAAAACTTATATTGGAACCAAAAGGCATCTGTTCAAGTTGATGACATTATTACAGACTCCGTTAACATCAAACGAGGAGTAAGGCAAGGATGTGTGCTGTCACCTCTTCTTTTTAACATCTACTCAGAAGCCATATTTCAAAAAGTCTTGGAAGGAAGAAAGGAAGGGATTAGTGTAAATGGTGAAATCATCAGTAACATCCGATATGCCGATGATACAGCTCTTCTGGCTGACAATATTCAGGATCTTCAAAATCTTTTGGAACTAATAAATGAAGAGAGTGAAAAAATGGGATTAAAAATAAATATCACCAAAACTAAATTCATGGTTATAAGTAAGAAACCAATTCTTAATTTAGCACTTTCTTTAAATAGGAAACAAATAGAAAGAGTGGCAAAGTTTAAATATCTCGGATGCTGGTTAAATGAAGATTGCAATCCAGAAATGGAAATAAAAGTTAGAATTGAAATGGCAAGAAAAAATTTTCTCTTGATGAAATCAACACTGTGTAACCGCAGTTTAAACTTAGAGCACGCATGGTTAAATGCTATGTATGGTCTGTACTGCTGTAGGGTGCAGAAACTTGGACTTTGAAGACAACATCAATAAAAAGACTTGAAGCCTTTGAGATGTGGTTATACAGACGAATGTTAAAAATCCCATGGACAGCAAAAACGTCCAATCAGGAAGTACTGGAACAAATGGGGAAATCACGTGAACTTGTAGATACCATAAAAAGAAGGAAAACTGCATATCTTGGTCACCTACTTCGTAATGAAAAATATAAGATACTTCAATTGATTATAAAAGGGAAGATAAATGGAAGAAGAGGACAAGGAAGACGAAGAAAATCTTGGCTGGCAGATATCAGACAGTGGACTGGTATGAACTCCGAGAGACTGCTCAGAATAGTTGAGAATCGCTCAAAATTTGCCAAGGTGGTCGCCGACCTCCGATAGGAGATGGCACTCGAAGAAGAAGAAGATAAAAAAGGAGATATTTATCCGCAATTGAGTGATAAAAGATGATTGTTACACGTATCATTTTTAGTAGATTTCTGTATATAGTAGATAAAAATTTAATTGAGATGTTAAGTTCAATAAAAACTTTCCAACAATACTTACTTTTATTAAAGAAAAATATAAATGACCGCGAATTTAGACATCTCCCATATTTATTAAAATTTTTTGAACAAAATCAAGAAATGCTTCGCTATGATTTAAAAGAATTTATTCGTGAAATAGAATTAGTTGAGGAAAAAATAAATTCAAGATTTAAAGATTTTAATAAAACTGAAATGATTGTATCTTTTATCAATAATCCATTTCAAGAAAACTTGAACATCTCAGAAATTTCAAATAAAATTAGTGGGCTGTTTGATATAAACCAAGCTGAAGTAGATCTTGAGATAATAAACATTCAGAATAGTTTGCATTTAAAATCAATAAACAATGAAGTCATTTGGAAGTATGCACATGAAAAATTCCCAATATTAACTGATATTGCGCGAAAAATTCTGTCGTGTTTCGGATCGACATACTTGTCAGAATCCGCTTTTACAAATATGACGTCATAAAAATCAATTAAGAAACCCAATTACAAATGATCATTTGGATGATTGTCTGCGATTGGCCACTTCTTCATATCAACTTGACTATGAAAATATTGCGAGGTCCAAACAATGCCAAATTTCACATTAATTTTTTTTTTTTAATCAACAAGCATTTCCTGTAACTTGTGAGTTTGTAATCAATCTGTTGTTTTTTCTAACTTTGGTTTTTCCAAAATAGAGAAATAAATATTTTATTCCAATATATTTATTTTGTTTTTTTGTATTAAAATAAAAGTGATAAATAAATTTTTAAATACACAAATAAAGTTTTTAGTAGGGTGTTTTTTTTTAGTTGTTTATTTGTGCGTAATCAGATATCAGTTTGGGGGAACGTGATCTATAAGAGAGTAGATCGCCGAATAACTTTTTATATAGCTCGCGTAGTAAAAAAAGGTTGAACACCACTGGTATACGCTGTAACTGGAGAAACTAAAAGCTGAACGTAAGAGTTTGGGAGTTGTATCCATCACCGAAAATGATGCATTACTAGAGTTATATCCATTGAAGTTGTGAGTGAAGTTGCCAAAAACTTCGAGTGCACTTTATTTTTTTCGTTCACCATTACATTTCGTTCGATATGTAAATAATAAACATATCGTTGTTTTTTTTTATATTAAAGCCTGTAAACAGACAGTGACAGACTACAGTGGATTTCTCAAGTTAACTACTGTGAGTAGGGGGAGGGGGACTAAGGATTAGATAATCCGGAAGCCTTGCAGTGGCGATAACACATGAGCTTTCTCAACGACCTCCAGATAACAACTAGGGTGACGATCTCACACCAAGTGCTGAGAATCATTTGTTACTTATTTATATTATATTAATAAATTAAACATTTAAATGACATAAAATGAAGCAAGGCAATACGATAAACTGTTAATCGTAAGATTTCTTGTAGGCGAATTAAAAATTCACATCTTAAATTAAATTAAATTACGAGATTGATCCTAAGATCAAAAAGGTATCTAAGAATGCAGTTGGATCAATATGATTTTGTTCAATCCGATGCTGCAACATACAGGTTAATATCTAACGCAAAAGCATAAGTTAACGAATCATTGTACCTAATTCTGACGATTCTTAACACTAAAGATTATTGTATGCATACACATGGGCAAAATGAAACTACAAGTGTTTATGAATTCCCATGATGACAGACAACAAAATGACTGTGTTAAGAAGTTATGTTCTTAACATAACTTCTTAACACAGTCATTTCGTCTGTGTTGTCACTTCTTCTGTTCTCGTGTGCTGAAAGTGTAAAAAGACAAAGTAATTAACTGTTAAAGTGTTCACTCATTAATATTTTGAATGATTTTCGCAGAAATATTCTTATCCAAAAATTAGAAATGCACAGATTATCTAAATAAATAAATAAATAAAACGAGAGAAACATTTGCATTAAACATTATCACCTCAACTAAATGAATTAAACAATGCTGATGTCTTCGCAACTGTGCTACGAATATGTTTTCAGTGCAAGTAACATAAAAAAAATATATCAAATGCATTCAAAAATAAACGATTAATAAGTTCAGACAATAATGATAATAATAAGAGAATAGCATACTTTTCACGTTTCGATAAAACGTAGTTCCATTTCGATGGCTTAGATGAGTGTGTGTCCTTGAATCAGAAATAATAATTTTAACAGTCTGTTTAAGTGATTCTCGTTGGGAAATATGTGTCTATAAAATACACATAAAATAGCATTCAGAGAAATAAGTACGCACATATAATGGTTAAGAAACTTTCACCGCTGTTTTTTTTTTTGATAATATCACATTTTTGACGCTTCATTTACTTTGATAGTTTTATACAAATGCCTCCAGAAATGGAAAATAAATATTCGAAAGATACTTGAAAAGTAGTTTGAAGAAGTACATATTTGGTATACTATGCGAATCTCCATACTCAGTATTACCGAATAGTACTCGTACTTTCGTCAGAAAATAAACATATAAAGAAAATGAACACACGTTTGTGTTGGTAATAAATGAATTAGTACAACTGCAGGTTACTGCATCTGAAACTGAGCAATTCCTTTCTAGTTTGAGGTTATATAAGTATCACAGTAAATAAGTGGATAAAATCTTACGTAATCAGAACTTATGTCAATATTTATGAGTAATAATTATAATAGAAAAGAATCCTGTAACGATGTAGTCCCATGATAAACATTGCAACTGCGAGAACAGGTATGTACTAGATGACGTCTTTCGGATACTTGCAGAGCTGCAAATCCAAAAAGTTAACATTGGAAATAAATTTATAAAGTTAAGTTTCAAAAAGATTCGAGTCACTCTGAACTATAAAAAAGCAGCAAAAAAAGAACGTATTTCATAGTCAAATATTATTAATCAGATCTTGTTGGGATTAACAATATCTCATTAATATGTGATCTCGTTAAAACATATGCAACTTGTGGACGCGAATTAATGACAGATAAATACAGTAGACTACAGTGAACGCTATATAATTCCCATACTGGGATTATATATGCCTGTTTTGATAGGGCAGGAAAAACCCTCCACCTCCCTATGAGTCCGAATAGCTCACCATTTGATTGAAAACACTTGATAAAGGTTCTTCACGTCATAGACGGAAGTCGAACCCGCGTCTTTCCGAGCAAAAGGCTCGCCTATACCAACTGAGCTATGGCCACTCAACAAAGGCGTTAGTACATGGATATATAATCTTTTCAATGCATCCATATGCAAATATACATTGCTTATTTCTAATTGGAACCACTTCTAAAACCTTCACAGTAGAATGACTTTTTAGAGGCCTCGCGTTCAATGAAATATTACTGTCGAGCGAGTTTTGAAATATGACAGCATAAAATAGCGGATTTATTATAAAATATGCCAATAGTTGTACTCGTCATTATATCTGAATGAGCAGTATCTTCAAGACATAAAATGTTAATTAAAATTCTTAAATGTTTAATGAAAAGTGGCAGAGATGCATTAAAGCATGATGATAAAATATGTGAGAGAGAGAGAGAGAGAGAGAGAGAGAGAGAGAGAGGTTGTCATGGAGACACGTCAATCTATTAATAAAAGGAACCAATTACTGCAACACACGATGGCAAGAAATGACATGTTTATGTACGTTAACTTTAAAATATTTGGCTGTCGTACACTGCTTCCGCTGGCCACGCTGGCATCCGCATTGTTGACCTTTTTTTTCCGGTCTTTTGGAAATTTTAAAAACATTGCGAATCAGGTAGAAAACACCAAAACGTTCAAAATAATCATAATATCCGGCAGGTCCGCGTTTTGATCAACTCTGTTCAGTGAGGTCACTGCAAACGCACGTGCATCTTCAGATCATTCAGTACAACACGAGCACGAGATCTCAACGTTCTGTCTTTAAACTGTACTTTATTGATCCACCGTCGGCTAAACGGCTGTTTTCGCTGCGAATCGCTGATCATACAAACAGCGATCATCACTGACAATACTTTTCAGTGTAATTACATAAATCCCAAATGCAATAAACTAAATATGCAATTTCAAGTAGACAAAAATATTCATTTATAGCTGCTGGTGAAACGTTTGGGGCGTGCTCCAGTCGTTGTATAGTTCATTTTTAGTACAATACCAACAGAAGTGTAGAAGCACCAACACAGAGAACAAGTTGCATTATGAAGATCATTTCACATAATGGGAAGTACTGTAAATGCTGTAATAAATTCGCCAAATTCGAAATTATACGACTTATTTAAGTGCGGAAGCAATGTAACTAATCACACCAACATTAATCAAGAAGTCTGAGAAAGGAAAGGCACGATGACAGGGTAGAGAGGATGATATCGCAAAGGGATCTGTTAATCATCAGCTTCACTAGTAAAAAAAAAAAACATCCAAGAGAAAGGTATTACGTCTACAACTGTATGTGTTGCGGTAGGAAAAATCCAGTACAGTAGATGGGGTAAGGATTTTTTTTATTATATATATCTGCATTTTCTTTATTTATTTTATAATCCAGAAACTCTATTCTAGAAACCAAAACATGGAATTTTTTTTCATTCCACTTCAGGTCTCCAATAAGTGAGTCGTTGGTCGCACACCGGGCGATAAAATTCCATCATCACAATTACCAACACAAATGCTCTCAGTGGGATTCAAACCTGTTAGTTGGTGAGCAGATACGCTAACCATTCAGCCAACTAGGCTTGAAGATCAGCTGGTATGAGACTAGCTAACTCACTTTCAGGTGAAAATCCCCTGTAAAAGTTCTTCTCATCCTTACGATGATCAGAATTGAATCCAGGTCTTTTTAACCAAAGGATACCATTGTTACCAACTAAATCATGGAGTTGATTTAAGTGCAAAGAGAAGCTGATCGCCAGAGTTCGTATGTTAGGGTAATGCCAATTAAGGCAACAGTCGGGATCGGTGATTGCCTAACTTGCTGATCAATTTCAAAATAATCCAAATCGAACAGCGAAGTACGTAATCATATGCCGATTTACCACCATTGTGGATAAAACTTATACGAGCAAACGACATTCACCATCCTATGTACAGATTGGCTTGTGCACAATAGTTTTTTTTTTTTCTTCCTTGCTCTTCTCCATTTTGTTGAACCTTTTTAAATATATTCTATTTTATTTATTTATTTATTTTAATTTTCAGAAATATCTTTATAAACAAACATATAACAATACCGCCATAATAACGACATTGCGTTGCAAAGAATTTAAAGTATTTTCGCTAAGAAATTTAAAACATTTTTTGATTTAAAACATGGTATACTTTAATTATTTAAAATGATTTTAAAAAAAAAAGCTTAAAAGTTGAGGGACACGATGAGAATCAAATTATTGATGTATATTATAATTTCAAAATATGACGGCGTGGATATCATGATCGGAAATTGTTTAAGAAATTAAAAAAATAGCATAAAATAAAATAAATAGTTCATCTGGAAATTTTAAAAACAAAACTTAGTGCATTTAGAAAAAAGTTATAAATTTGGGGAAAAAAAAATCATATATATTTTTTTTTTTTTTTGGAGTAGCCTTTTTTCATTTGTGACATGAGACTGAAGATTTGTGATGGAATCAGAGAGAGAGAAAGACGGGAATTTCTGTAAAAAGTAACAGTCGGGTCTCTTTTAATGCGGTAGATACGTTCCACAGAAAACCGCATATAAAAAATCGCACAAAAAAGGCCTAACTTACGTTAAAAAATTAGGGATACGTTCCATAATTTTTTAAAACCGCATAAATCCGAAGCAATGAATTAAAATAAACCTAAAAATAAACCATTAAACAAGTTTACGAAAATTCAGGAAAATAAGAATGCCTAAGTTTGTTTTAAAGCTTTATTCATTTAATTGATTGAAAAGTAACAATTTTTCTTTTATTTTACATTTTGTCATCAGAATTTAGACAATATTCTGCAACAGTTGCAAAATGGTGCGAAATCACTTTCATCACCAGAAGAGATAGTCAGCGCATCAGATCTGTATGGTACAGGCAATGGCTCTTCAAAACACAATTAGCTTCATCCTCGTTCAGTGCTGATTTTTTCTTCTGACAATGTAATCAGTGATTAAACTTTGCGATGATGATTTTACTAATTTTTTTATACAGCTCGCGATATCCAGACATACAGTTCTTGAGCTCACGTTGGAATTTAAAGGCTCGTTCAGAATTTGTGTCATGAACAAGAAAATGATTTTCCAATTATTGCACAGTTCAAGACCTTCTCGAATTATATTTGCAGTGAGTGGAGGACAGGTTTTTCTTCCGCTTCACTATCGTTTTCTGGATCTTCGACGATATCTAAAGTTAATCGATATCCAATAATATCATCCTCACTTAAGGCATTATCCACAAGCAGTTCGTCTACATCGTACTGGCTAAATGTATCAAAAACCTTCTCCACCAATTTCATGTGCCAAAGTAATGATTTCAGCTGATAATGTAGATGATTGGATGGTTGCACTGTTTGCAACCCATCCAGGCCAAGCTGCTTTCCAGCAGGCATTTAAAGTTCAGGTCTTATTTCAGTGATAGAAGATGCATCATCTTCAATCACTGAAACATCATTTAAGCAGTCCAAAATAGAATTTTTTTTCCAAACGTCAGTTACTGTTAATGATTCATTTTCTAGTTTATCCAATATAAACTGAAAAGTGTGCTTAACGTAATATTTTTTTAAAAATAATAGGCCTACAGATTTAAATTTTAATATGAATAAGAGACAAGGGTCTTTGTTTAATTTTGGCGTTAAGAAATCTCTTATTGAAGGTGTTTGTGACGCAACAGATAGTGATTCATCCACCTGCAGCCTACAAAGCGATCTCCAGGATAATATTCGTTAAAAGGAGGGGAAAAACTACCACACACAAGAAAAAAGTCTGCATTCACTCGTAAGTACTTATAACAATATTATAAATTTTTGGTGATCAGAATGGGATATGTCAATGAAAATCAGTACAAATTAATTCATTGATGTTTATGTTTAATTGACGTTTAATTAATTAATAATTAATCATCAATTATTAATTAATAATAAAAACCAGTTAAATTAACAATTAATTGTTAATTAATACATAACGAAATAGCCAAGGTATTCCATGAAAATTTCAGGATTTGTGAAGTGTTCCGTCGTAGAAAAAGTTTCGGAAATGCTGGATTACCGTATTATCGGGATGGATTCTCCTTCTGTTCACATGCGCAGAAGTGTCGAAAGATCTGGTATCTTGAAGTTATGCACTGCATAACTTCAAATCCGCATAAAAAGATACTCAAAAAAAGAGACGTGTATATCAGTTAAGAACGACAATGAAGAAAGAAAAGTTTCCGATGACAATAAGGTCATGTTCGGGATTTAGATGCCTTCGACAAAGTCGATTGCAAAAAAAGGTAAACGAACACTGCTAAAGTAGGATATCAACTTACAAGCAATCTTCAACTAAGCAGTATTAAATTTTTCTCTTTTTAGAGACTGCGCAATTTATATCTTTTGGTTGGTCCATCAAGCGAGCTTCTGACGCCTCTCTCTCTCTCTCTCTCTCTCTCTCCCCCAGAACACATTTGACAAATCGTATTTAGAAAATGTCGTATTTAATTTTAGCCAACCATTTAATATTTTCATATAAATAAGAAAGCATTCGATAAAATGATTTTTCTCTTGCAACCAGTATGAAAAGGATCATTTTTTAAAGATTAGTTAGCAGGTTCACTTCCCAGAGCATCCCTAGCTTAGTCGGCATCGACGATCCCTTTGCTTAGAAAGACCTAGGTTCAAATCCTGCCTAGGACGTAAAGAACCTTTATCAGGGATTGTCAAGCCGGTCTCATACGGAGGTGGAAGGTTTTTTCCCTCCCAGAAACTTAGGTTTTTCATCCTACAAAACGGGTAAACCGGCCACAAGAACACATGCAATATAGAGATATAGGACACTGGATTAAGGATCAACAACCCCATTCTGTCCGATCTGGTTTCGAAAGCCTTCATGGTACAATGTGGGTCTACACGTAAGCGTGAAACAGAAAAGAATCTCCCTTCCCACATAACAGTAATTAATTGGACACTCGCTAACCATAAAGAAAGCACTCAATGAATCAAATCTCACGCTATCTGAACACTTTCTCCTATCAGATTTTCCCCCCCAAAATAAATCGAAGCGTTAAGGTGTGTACACGATCATAAAAGATGACGCAAACCGCATCTTAAAAAGTAATAATTCAAGTAATATCCCGAAAACAGAACAAGAAAGTAAAAAACGTTAGTTACAGTGTAGTCAGCCCACCCATTACGGTCGAAGACAAGCTGGAGTTGCATCAGTGGCAGAAAATAAAGATTGGTGAGGCTAGGATATAACAGGGAGGAGTCGGCACACGCAAAATAGCTACCGTGTGTGTGTGTGTGTGTGTGTGTAACATGAGGACTTATTAACTACATGTAAAAAGCTGCACAATTTGATATATTGACGTTTAAAAACATTCGCAGGAGTTTCTACTATCTTTTGGAGCTATTACAAACAGCTTGACATATTTCATGTACGTGTGTTATGACAAGAAAATGGATGAACTTTGTGCACACTTCAAATACCTCGTGGAAGAGTTAAGAAAACCAGAATTTGTAGTTTACAACAAACTAAGCGTTTGATTTACTGAAAATAATTCGGAATTCTCAAACTTATCTCTCCTCAACTTCGAGCAAAAAAATTGGAAACGGCAGTGCTGCCATCTACTTTTGGTTCGCCTTCGTTCTGTAGTGTGGTAGTGATAGGTAAATATCCGTGGGATCGCTGTCGACTGATATGATGGAAATGACCTTGTAAGGACGAAGACATTCCTAAAGGCAGATAAGGTGCGGAAGTATGCTACGACAAACACCTTTCGCGATTTAATTAGCACCATGTGTGTGCTGTTATCTGCGCTAGCTGACAGGACAATGAAATACATCACGCGAGAAAGAATGGACCACTATTATTTCCGGCGAAGTCGAGAAAACGGAATGCGAAAATGCACTTAAATGCAGTGAATTAGAGAAATTCTCCTAATTTTTTTCGTTCCATGTTCGTAGACAAGGGGAGACCACTCGTTAGTCAACGGAAGTCGAATAAACTACGCTTTGGTGTCATCCAAACGTTCGAGCAATGTTTACAATGCGGAAGGAACGTTTTGATTCTGCTTAAATAGTAAAAATGCTAGCGAGGAGTCTTCGTTTAAACAAGGGAAGACTGGGCGGACGTATTAGCGAAATGCAGCTTCATAGAACGCATGCAAGTGAAACTTGTAGATCAAGTTAAATCACGAGCAGCCCGGAAGTGTCATTGAGATGCCATTCTCATCAATGAAGCAAAATTCTGGTTGAGAGAATGGCCTGAAAGTGATTTGGAATTCTTATTCAATATTGCGTCCAGTTACTACAGGGTGTACTGTTACTTTGTGCTGCCATCTCTCTCTCTCCAATATCCCAATTGCCTATCTTTAATGATAATTAATAGCGATGCTCACAAAATGTGGAGATACGATTGTGTATTTCTCAGGATCCCCAATGTTGGCAGGGTACCTAATGTATGTTTACACTACTAAAATATTGAGAAACAGTTCATCAGAAATATCACAACACTGCACAGTTTCCCTGTGCAGTGTCGTGATATTTTGCTTGACGACCAATCGTAAGAAGAGAGTTCCATTTTAGTCATCCACAAAAGAAATTTTTCCAACTTTATTTATTTATTATAACTGGTTCCTGAGTTAGTTGATCACTGGTAAGCAGATTTTTTTTTTTTGCCTGGAAGAAAAAAATCCGGTTTTTAACTCAGAAATCTGAACTGCATTCATACAATAATACTGGTTAGAATTAGGTACACAATATAGCGGCCGCAGTATGCGTACTCTCGTCATCTTGTGTAAAGCACACTGGTGATCATAAAACCAACCGATTTTTAAAAGTTAGGGGTAAAAGAGTTTCGACTATTGATTTTGCAGAATAACTTGGAGACAGAAGATTTATTCATTAATATTCGCATATCTGTAACGCGTATAATGCACAGATTTTGAAAACCACTGTTCAACTTGAAAACAGAGTTTAACAAAACATTCCTTATTAATTAAGCTAAACTGTTTCCATACATCCTGATAAACAACTGCAGAAGCGAGAAAATAACACGAAGGAGTAGATATCTTAAGATGTACTGGCAACATTAATCATGTCCGCTTGGCCAGTGTTACGCTTCGAGCAACATCAAGGTGACATATTGCTAAAGGAAGAGAGAGAGAGAGAGAGAGAGAGAAAACCTCTACACACAGGCGACCACACTAAAAGAGTCACTACATCAGTTGGTCTATCAAAAAGAAAAAGAAAAGAAAGTTTGGAAAATGTTTCGAACTGTGCCATTTAAACTGGAGTGGTAAAGATAGAACATATTAAAAAACTAAACTTTCCTCTGTTGAGAATCCTTAGAACAAACAACTGACAAAGATGGATAGGGCGCACCAGCACATTATCGTTTTGAAAACCTGCATGCGCCTGATGTTTATATTTCATTAAAGAGTTCCTATTCCCTTCACGATTCGCAAACTACTCTGGACTGTTTAAGTTCGAAACTATTTATTTATTTTTTATTTATTTTTAGGGAAAAAACTCACGACATCTTACTCATAAGAAAAGCGAAGAAAACAGTCTTTTCGAGTTAGTGAACCTTGAAGAGTAGTCATGAGCAATGAACTGAGTCTGCAAAATCCTTGGACTTACTACGACATCATTACGTGTTCCGGACTGCAAAAGAGAAAGAGAAAATGCTATTGGATGGCAAGTTTCAAGAGATACTAAGAATAGAAAATTTAATGTTAGTCACTCGTGCTCAGGATTTGCGACATCTACTGAAGAAGAGGAAGAAAAAGAAGAAGAGATGATCTTAATAAAGAACCATAATGGATAGTTAAAAAGAAAGTATAAAATTGAGCATTTAGTAGTATAAAAGACAGAGTATAGTCTTTTATACTACTAAATAAAATGTTGTAAACTACAGCTTATTAGTACTACTGTGGGTAAGCCTCTCTATATTAAAACCAACCGTTGGCCCGACTGTCAAAATGGACATCTTACTCACGGTGTCACTCGAAGATTTTATTAATATTATTAATAATATCGGTCATAAAGGACGTATGTAATCTCCTCTTGCATATAGTTAAAATGAACCGAATTTTTTTAAAAATTGCCGGCTACGTTACCAGTAGAGAGTGCCTTCGCCTTCCGATCAAGAGGTTGTGGGTTGGAATCCCACTGTGGCATGGATGCTAGTGAATGTCTTCAGGAGGTACATGAATTTTAATGGCTTGCGTGTGACCCACACTGCTTGCTGAAGTGGCTTGGAAAAAGTTCCATGTTTGGTCTCTACAGCAGGATTTCGATTATCCAACCAAAGCACCAAATGTGCGAAACACTTCCAACCTTTCGTGATTGGATTATCATTCAAACAATTTCATTACTTCAAAGATCTGACCCGTCTTATGATAATGTCAATACACATTTCGCTTCTTGAATGCGTCTTGTCTCCCAGAAAGGCCATTATCACTTCAATTAAGGGGATATTAAATCCCACATTATTTCAAAGCCGAATAAGAAACTCAAAGATCGGAATCAAAGAGTTTCATGCTGAATATAGTAAACTATAAAGGTTTCGGAGGATTGTAGCGTAAATAAAGTAAATAGCGTAAATAAAGTGGCTTTAAATAAAGGAGCCTATTTGGCTCCTTTATTTAAGGCCATTATTACTTTAATTATTGAATATCTTTATATTATAATTTTCTTTTTACTAAAGGTAATTTTTTTCCCAAAGGATCTTCATTATCGGCTATAAAAAACCTAAAGAATAATGTGGGTTGCTTTATTCTATTCAGATTTACTTATCTCGAGAATCTCATAAAGAGGTGTACTTCCCGCTTCCCCCCCCCTCTGTTTAATATTGGGACAATCAGTGCAATCATAGCTGTAAGAAGGTTCTTCAGTTGCAAATTGTTGTCATCAGATTCCGAGGTGTGTTTTGAAAATGGAGTCTACGTATTTAAAGAATTTCATGCTACTTTGGTTTTCTCTTCGACTACTGCAATCTGTGCAGTTTTAAGAACTGCCTTTAGTTCTAAGTCGAATTGATTTAAACAAGGTCTCTGCTATATACGTTTTAGTATCAGAAATCTTGCTCTAAAGACCAAACATGGAGCTTTTTCAAAGCGGTTTCCCACGGAAATGACATTTGCCCACTACCTACAAGTTCTGTGGTTGATCGATGTCTTTCTCAAATTGGATTCCAAAAAAAATTTTTTTTTTCTTTTTTTCTCGCGTGAGTACTTTAGTACCTTAGCTGGCTTTTTGAGCTTGGGATTATAAACTTTTTATAAACGCCTCGATTTTCTGAGATTAATTTTTGAGTCCCAAACTTGACCTGTACGAAAAAAAACATTTTCAATTATTTTTCGTACAGGTTTTCTTTTAGTTGGATTTCACCATATCGGAGGTACCAATATTGACCAACATGGATTTTATTTTAATACTTCTCACCATTTTATAACAAGCACGTTGCGTTTAGTATATCTATGTGCTAAACCATGCATTTTTAGGTCATAATTTCTAGTTTGCAATAATCTAGTCAGAAGTGATATTTATCCTTTTTCTAAACTATTTTTGAACATAGTTTTCAGGAGCGGTGTGTGAGTGCGCTCTGAAAAATCTCAATTGCTATCAGTAACCGGTAAGAGAAAACAAAACTGTCATTTCTTTATAAGATAAATAAGAATTCATTACAAAAACTGCGAAATAAAATCAAACCATGGAATCAGATTAGGA
Organism: Typopeltis vanoorti; assembly: GCF_054136105.1. Classification (NCBI taxonomy): domain Eukaryota; kingdom Metazoa; phylum Arthropoda; class Arachnida; order Uropygi; family Thelyphonidae; genus Typopeltis; species Typopeltis vanoorti. The sequence continues at coordinate 99,151,221 of NC_143551.1, read as the reverse complement.
GTCCTAGTAATGGATTAGGATGTTGCTTTTTTTCTGCATTAAAAATGCTTTTCAAATCACGTTTCAAATAAAAAATTTGACCTTTGATCGTTAGCTTTAGAAACAGCGATAACACATTTAAAGACTCAATTAAAAGCGCATCTTTGCCCTTGAATCCCAAAAAAGATAAGCCACTATAACCTCTATGTGGTTCTAATGCTTTTATATGTGGTATTATTCTTCTGCGTATTACGCAACAATGACTAAATCTATGTCTGACGAATAGTCGCGTGCAGTCTGATAGAGTTCCTTTCTACCACGAAACAACGTTGACAACCAGCCCTAGATAATCCCGGATGCTTCGGCCAAAGAATATTGAATGTTCATTGAGGATATTACAACAGCAAGAGGGGGAGAGGAATTAATTTGTTGCTTCCGGGTGAAAATTAGCACAGCATCTATAGAGACAGAGACGTTAAACCTGATTAGTCTGGCGAGGTGTCGAGACAACTATCGAGGTTTAAATCCCATCCTTTGAGGAATCCATTATTCTCATGTCACTTGCTTACAGTGAAACAGCGAGTTTGTCTTGGTTTAAAACTCTGCTTGTGACAGCAACTCGTTCCAGCTATCACTTGTGCACCCCTTGCTTGCCGTCGAGTTTCTTCCTAGTCGTGCCATGATTTTTCTCCCCCTCAACTTCGTGAATCTTTAAACAAAGAGAAGGCAAAGAAAACGAGAACGGCATAGTTTCCTTCGCAACCGTACTTTTCTGAGAAGCCGCTATCTCCATGGAGACAACATTACAGATACGGAAGAACATCTAGATGATCTGTCTTCAAGGTCGTAGAGAGAGAGAGAGAGAGAGAGAGAGAGAGAGAGAGAGAGAGAGAGAGAGAGAGAGAGAGAGAGAGAGAGAGAATAAATAATACTGCCACGTGCTGCCATTAAACAAACAAAAATTGCTTTTTGGCTTCTCCGAAGAAGAAAACTGAAATAAAAAATTAAGGGACTTTCTCTTCTGCAAGACAAAAGAAATCAGTGCGTGTAAGTATTCGCCGTGTGTCCTTACTGGAAGCAAATAATGGTGAGAGAAATTCAATATAAGTTGGCAGGATTGCCTTTTTATTTGTTTTTATTTTACTGCAGCTTGCGTAGCATTGTGGTAACCTTCAGAACGCTGCAAAGAATAAGTTCGATTCACGTCACTGAACGGTGGAACTTGTCAGCGGATTCCAAGTAGTCAATCTTTGGAGACAAGCACGCTTTTTTCCCGTTTTGAATGAAATTCGGGGTTTCCAATCCCCTCCCCCATCTCAGAAATATCGACCAGACATAGGATCAAATAAGCATACTAGCTTATGAACACAAGATCGAGGTCAATGTTATTATCGTATTCGTGTTGCCTACATTGAGCATGTTATGCACTCAATCGGCAATGATAGAGAACAGGCAGACTACAATTTCTCCAAAAAATTAGGAGTGAACGAATACTGTGAACTCCCTTTGGAAAATGAAAAGGTTTAAAATGATCAATTTATTTATTTATGAATGATTTCGTATTGATGATGAGGCATTGTTAGAATGCCAGTAATGCAGTTTCCTGACTTACATGGAAATGTAAATTTTCAAATTAGCATAGTCCCGAATGTTTTCTTAGATCTCAACAAAGCGACCATTTTATCAAAAGACACAATTAGCTAAACCAAGAATTTCTTTGAATTCCTTGTTCACAGTACTTTCCTTAATTCTTGTTCGGTGTTTCAGAAAATGACTTCTTTAGGTCTATACCTGATAGGGTAGCGGGAAAATAGAGAAAGAGATAAGGAGTAAGAAAGAGAAGGAAGCCGAGGAGGAAAGAGCTTGGTCGAGGAAGTCTGAAATACGACAACGCGAAGGAAAAGAACATGCAGGAGTAACGATGCCTTGAAACAGATAAAAATATAAACAACAGCAACACAAGAAACAGAGAGAGAGAGAGAGAGAGAGAGAGAGAGAGAGAGAGAGAGAGAGAGAGAGAGAGAGAGAGAGAGAATGATTAAGCAAAAGAAGAAAACATAAACAACAAATAAAATAAGTAAAATGAAAAAAAGCACAAGTCAGAGAGAGAGAGAGAGAGAGAATACCTTATCAAAATATTGTGTAACCCAAAGGTATGCTAACGTGACAGTTCCACATAAAATACGGAGAATGTGCAAGTCTTCCGATAATGTAGCGCCCCGTGATGGTGGAACAGGATGACAGTTAAGTGCTAACAGCAAATAGCACCACCGACCATAACATGCCAAGATACATTCGGTGGTGCGGTCTTTTTATGGCCGATGCACAGAACGGAGTGGGTATCGCGAAAGGAGGAAGCGAGTTTATCATTTGGAAGAGACGAAAGTTTTACAGACGAAACATTTATCTACAACGAACGAACATCAAATCAGCCTCCAGTCAAAGAGGATGGAAATTTCGTTTTCATATAAAAATACAACTTGCGTTTCATTAAAATCCATTTTTACAGTAGGGTATTGGCCGATTTATTTATTAGAGCTACGTCGTTAATTCAGGAAAGACTTAATGACCTTCGGGTGTATATATTGAAGGTCATCAAGTCCACACGACGCCGCTATTTGCGAGAACTGGATGTAGGAAACATGAACTCCAAATTAACGCATATAACTTCCATGAGGACTTTCCGCATACTCCGAGGATGACTGAGCACATCGCGATATTTCCAGTAAGTAATCGACCACTGGCATGAAATAGTTAATTAACAAAAAAACATACTTTAACTGCTACTGAAAGTACCGCGATTAGCTTGCATAACAGACTTAATATTTCTGTGATGGATGTGTATTAGTACACTCCGTATGCTTTATTGCATTCGGAGAATACGTCATCAATGAGACCACAACGTTTCGCCACAGACTATAGACATGCAGCACGAAGATATTTGTACGTCATAATATCAGATGACGCAAACATCGCGCTATTTGTCTTAGCGTGATAATCAGCGGAGCTTACCATTTAAGAAAGAACTAAGACAATAAAAAAAAAAAAACGACTTTTATACCATCCAGGTAGAACACAAACACCTGCTAAGACATAGGCAACAAAACTAAAAATATCGACACCATTTCAAGAATGCTCCCAGGCGAAAGACATCTGTTAATTACTTCACAACTCATTAAGTGCAAAGATTCACTTTCGTCCAGGTTTGAACAGCTTACGAAAGAACCCTGTTTGTTAAGACGTGTGTAAACGCATCAGTGACACCATTAAAAAAATTTAAAGAAAATCTTAAACGTCTATTCCTTAAACGAAGCTAAATTTGATTTTGATTTAAGACCAGAGAAGAAGAGTCGAAACGTCTCGACAATAATAATTGCTCTGAAGTGTTCGCTTGCAGAGAAGAAAAGATGGCACAAGAATAAGATAAATAGGAACAAAAAAAAAAAAAAGAAAAAAAAGAAATAAGCGACAAGACTTCTAGCGGTGAACATTGAATTCCTCTTTTTCTTGAATGATTGCTTTCCTGCAAACAATGAATAATTCAGGTGCATCTACAAGGAGTAAGTCCTTCGATGCTTCCATCGGAATGCTGTCCAAGTTCGTATTCATTCGACTGCTTTTCGCATACAAAATACGGCGCGAATGTGCCACTCGCAACATCACGAAATGGGGAGAATAATACAAATGCAGATCAGAGGTGTGCTCGTTCTCAGTCTAACACGAGATTTGCGAGTAATCTGTTTAAGGAGGCAAAATGGTTGTCTGAAATTGAGTAAGACCATGTGATGAAAACTGGAGTTTATTTAATTAGGAAAAAAGAAAATTATATTCATTCCTTACAAGGCTTACTTGCTTGTAGGTTTCCAAGACCATGTTTTTTTTTCTCTTTATTTTATTTTATTTTGGTCCAACCATTAAAGGTTTATTTGTAATTCTATAGTCTATTCATACCGTGAGTGCGCTAAGGACCCCCCCCCATTTTTATTGATTTAACATTTTTTTTTTCTTTTTGTAAAATCAATAAAAATTAAAAACGTTAACCACGCAGCCATTCAGGTCAGTGCCGGACTGCTTGTGCAACCGCCAGTGGTTAGGAAAGAAAAGTAACTGGCAGTATACAAAATTCACGTAACCTTACATGAGTTATCTTGTCATTGCACGGTTTAAAGATATGGTATCAAGATTGTTGATTTCTTATTAGTATTTTGAGGGGTTATACAGAAACGACCGCGGTAGAGCAGCGGGAAAGATGATTAGACATGCGTGTTTTTGTGTTGGAAGACGTGGGTTCGATTCTAGTTCATTGAAGAGAGGAACTTTCTGAAAGAAAACAGACTTTTTTTTTATATTATTACTGATGTCTACGTCACATGGAAGTGCAGAGGCTTCTCTGCACCAAACAAAACAATCTGCACTACGAACATGCAGCAAAGTCACCATAAATACCGAGCCACAAAATGAACCTCGGCGACTCAAGTGTAGGGTGCTTTTTAAGTTGTTTAGAATTACGGTAGACGCAGCTAAAAACAGTATGACCAGAGTATTATGTCTAAACTGTATTCTTGTGGTCGGTTTGCCTGTTTTGCATGAGGTCAAACCCTTCCACCACCGTATGACACCGATTAACTCACCTCATGTAGAACTCCCATGAAGGTTTTGCGCATCCTAGACGAGATTTGAAACCGGGCTTTTCAACCAAATGATATCGTCTATACCAGCGTTTCTCAACCTTTCTAAGCCCAAGGACCAGTAAAATGCCTAAAACAATTCTACGGACCACTAAGTTACAGAGAGGCGGGGGGCGACCACCCAGTGCGGCACTTTTTTGTTGTTTAAGAAATCTTGCCATACTGTCTATAAAACAGCAACTGAGTGATGAAATAGACTTCGACAATGTCATCGACGATTTTGCGAACAGAAAAGCAAGAAAAATAACATTTTAGAATGTTGGAATTAAAGTTTTACTTCAATTTATTTCCCTATACATCGTGTCGTTTTGACTTTTTGTAATTTTTTTAAAAACCTATGTAGGAATTACCAACATTTCGGAAAAACTGTGCCATTTATAACATAATAAATCTAAAAGCATGTTTTGAATACATATGGAAACATAATTAATTAAATCGGAAGTCAAAGAGTAAAAGTGTATCATCATTGAACAAAGTTTTAATTTTTTATTAAACAAATAAATAATATGATCTAATTATGTTACTACTTACTTTTAATGAGATGGCTGAGCTTCTCGGCCCTTGCAGAGTTGTTGGATATCTGGCTCAATATGGTCAACTTCAGTCGAAGATCGGCACGCACACGCACACACACACACACACACACACACACACACACACACACACACACACACACACACACACACACACACACACACACACACACACACACTAAGACGATTTCTGTATTTTCTTTTTATTTGAAGGAGCGATGAAAATCCTTCCTCACAAAAATAGGTTGTAGAAAACTGCATGACATTTCAATACTTCTTCAGATAATCCGAGAAATTCACTTCTCACTGAAGGCGAGATCCAAAAATCGAGCCAAATCAAGTTAACAGAATTGCATTTTAAGCCCACTGTCACTTGAAAGCTCAATTAATTTTCTTTTTTCGATTAAGAAAGGTCGTTCTCGTGACTGTAAGTCTGAAATAGATCGCGAACCCACAGAAATTTCTTATAAAAGTTATTCGGAAAATATGTTTCAAAATTCCGTTTCATATTTTTGAGGTGGTCACAAACTTTTTCCACAAACTCAGAATGAACAAAAATATTATTTTCCACAAAAAAGGATTCCAATGTTGGAAAAGGTGCAAATTGTCTGTCTTTTACATAATTAATCCATAAAACCAGTTTTTTTCTCGAATGCCTTTATTTTGTCGTAGGCATCAAGAACAGTTAAAGAATTTCCCTGATGGAAGGGATTTAGTTCATTTAATTTCGAAAAAATGCTGAAAGATAGGATAGTGTTGATAACCATGCTTCGTCAACAAGGAGTGATGCAAAATCAGAATTATGTCCATTTATAAATAATAAAACTTCGTGTCTTAATTGAAATAACCTTGTTAGTACTTTGCCCCTGGAAAACCAGCGAATTTCAGAATGAAGCAAAAGTTGTATATATTCACTGCCCATTTCATCGCAGAGTACTGAAAATAACCTGTTATTTAGCGGTCGAGCTTTAATAAAATTAACTAGCTTTACAGTTGTATAGCACAGTTTTAAATTCTGCTGGCATTCCTTTGGAGGCTAACGCTTCCCTATGTATGAACAATGAACCCAATTCATATCCGGAGCTACTTCCTTGACCATAGAAACAACCCCACTATGCCTGCCTGTAAGGGCACCAGCTCCATCCGAACAGAAGCCTATACATTTTCCCCACTGGATCGCTCTGTGTATTATGTAATTATTGAGAGTGTGAAATATTTCTTCTCCAGTTGTTCGGGATGGGAAAGTTCTACAAAACAGAATATCATCATGAATGTTGTTATCATGCGCATATCTTATGTAGCATATTAACAGCGCATCATTTGTAACATTAGCAGTCTCGTCTATTTGTAACGCATAATAAGGGCTCTTCTTAACTCTTTCGATTAACTGAGATTCTCCGTTACCTGCTATATCATTAATTCTGCGACCGACAGTGTCATTTGAAAGAGGAATCAAATCAACATCTTTTAGTAACTTGTTGCCAAACATAGTTTTAACCGCATCTTTTATAGCTGGAAGTAGTAATTTTCCCAAATAGAATGAGGTTTCCCTGTTTTCGCTATGCACAAACTTAAGAGATAGGATGCTTCCAAATTCCAAATATGAACTGTTATATTTCCTACTGTATTTTCCCTTTGAACTACTTGTTTCTTCGACTTTAATAGTATCAGATTTACTGGCCGTTACAACACGTGTATCACAATTAGGGTTAGCATCGCCTGTTTCATTTTCTTTTCTTTTCAAAGTCCTAGTTCTAAGCCCCTTTTCCATTATTAAAAAACGTTTCCGAAAAATATATAAATATATAAAAACCGGGGTTAACTCATGACACACTTTGTCCAAGTGTCGCTTAGCACCTTTGAAGATATACCGAGCCTTGGTTGAAGGAGGGAAACCTTCAATAATAAAAATCAATAAACAAAAGCAATTGGTTGAAATGTGGATAACACATGTTCACTTCGAATCTAACAAAACAGCAAGGGAAGGCGAAAGCAATAAAACTATACTGTTGTTCACTTCACCCGACTTTTATTATTCGTTATTCTGAAACTACAAATTTAGCGGCAGAATGACGAATAATAAAAGACAGGTAAAGTGAAAAACAATATAGTTTTATTGCTTCCACCTTTGAACATTCTGACGCTATTTGTTGGGGTTTTTTTTGTCTCTATTTGATTTCAATAATTTTTACTTACTTATTCAATTTCAGTTTTGTTTGGATGATTAAAAAAATATATATTATTTAATTAATTTAAGTCTCTTTGCGGACCACAGGTTGAGAAACACTGGTCTATACCGACTGACTGAGAGATGAATGAGGTTCCCAGGATAGCCTATGGATTGGAGGGTTCTGGAGTAAGAGGTTTGCATACGGAAATATATGAATTAGAAGTTAAGAAAAATATTGGTACCACATTAAGGGTTGTGTATTATCAGGAACTTAGTTTAATGGCTATAAAAATATAGGAACCCGAAATAGAAAGGTACCTTGGGGGAATAGGAGACTAAACCAAGGACTATGAAACAGGATCGCCAAAATGACCTTACACGGCACAGTTTCTGACTACTGGTGATACACTGAGTGGTAGCTGAACTTGTACTTATTAATTGTACTTTAAATGCCTTTAGGCATTTAAAGTATTTAGTTGCCATTAAAATTAATTTAAGACGGGATAATAATATTCACGCGCTTTAACCCGATAGGCAAAGCAATGTTTTTCTGTTTCTGCAGATTCAAACGTTTTTGGTATGTATTCTAGGCCCTTGATGGCCCTGAAGTTTCACACGCAATAAAAAGAAAGAAAAGAAAAGAAAAAAAAAAAGAAAATGGAAACTGATAGAGATAGTTTTTAAGTAGTGCAATACCGCGATGAGTTATACGCTGAAGGCTATGCAAGTTCCAAGTGTTATCGACTGATTTTTTTTTTTTTTTTTTTCGTTTACAGAATGCAAAAATTCATTAGTCGGACTTATACGGTGTGGATAATTTTACTTTGCCATCGATAACTTTTAATTCCAAGAGAAGTCCTTCGTGCTCGTTCCTAATAAATAAATATTGGCATTCTCTAAACAGAAAGGATAAATCAGAGACGACTGCTTTTTCAGCGAACCCCCATGTGATCAAAGTTAATATTTACTATTAATTTCGTGAATTTTTGCTGCCTTCATAAAATGCATCCTCTCAATTTTCCAAGTAGCTCATGTCGGCAGCGAGTCAATACGAAATGTGCACACTTATCACTTCATGGATAAGAAAGTAAGATGGCACATACAGATCTCGAGAACGCAGCAAATTAAAAAAAAAAATATATATATATATATATCTTCCCATTTTAACAATATTGAGTATTTTAACATTAGGTACATGCTAGTGGCGCCATCTCTCTTCATCAGACGTTATCATTAGGTTATCCTGTCAACTATAGGATTTGCGGCCATCGATCTTATTATTTTTACACCGATGTAGCGTGCATCTGATAAGAGCTGTACCTCATTATACTTTAATTATTACTGCTTGGAAATGCTAATAATATTATTTAGGCCATTTCACTGAGCGCTGCTAAAGAAAACCAAAAATAAATGTATTCGAACAACAGCATCGGTGAAACAGAAAGCGAGATGACTTCGAGAATAATTCAACATTCGACATTTCAGCGCTCCGATTCGCTACTGGCAGCTGAACTCTGCCATTTATCAAGTTGCGTGGCGAAGCAGTTCGTCCTTGGTTCTTATTTCAGCGAAGCAACTCGGGATTCCCAAACAATTACGGTAGAAGCACGGTAAGATATGGATTGACATCCAATTGCTTCCGGGCATGAACGTAATACGTTATCGTGAGACATGACGGCCATCCTTTCCTTCTTCGGGTTTTTCCAAGACATGACCCGTCAGTAACACGGCGAAAAATATACAATTTCGACCTGAATGATTCCACTTGCGTACAAAGGGCAGGGAGAAGATCAAATTTATATTAAGTGGGTGGTGCGCTGATTTCATTACCACTTTCAGGCAACCTTGGATTTCGAGATGCCCGCAGGGAACTCATTGTTTACCACAGATGGGCAGAGATACGTTCGGTTGTATGCGTAAAATGACTTTGCTGTTGAGAAGTCGTGTAGCTGCATGTACAGTGTGTTCCATGACGTGACTCACAGATGTTATCTTTAATGTCCTCGACTAACACGCGAAAAACATTATCACTGTTTTTATTTTCTTACGTGTTGCGAAGGACTAATTTCTAGATAAAAAGGTCCATAATATCAACTACGATGACTCATCCACTATGTGGCTGAGTCATCGTAGTTGATATTATGGAACTTTTATTCAAGAGGGACTTGATAAAGAATAAATTAAAATAATAAAATGGAATTCTTTTGAAGGATGCGATTAAAGAAGTGGCTACAACTCAATGGCATAGAAAAGCTCAGGATAGGGATGAATCAAGCACTTTGGGGGAGGCCTTCATCGCGTTGTGGACAGAAAATGGCTACTGCTAACGGTGATGATGATGAAGGTTATTTACAACGACAATAATAAGAAGAATATATTTAGTATTATTTTATCAAGATTCCTGAGTAGCCATGTGGAAATGGAGATTTCCGCAGTAACTCTACCCATAAAAGAAGACGTTATATGTTTGATTCTAGTTGTTGACTAGAAGAATTACCAGAGATAATCAGTGTCTTTGGCACAGGCAATAAGATTTTTCCTCCCGGAAAAACTCGGGTTTTTAACTCGGCACCTCCAAAATTGATCCCAGATCGCATACCGTATCAGGCAATAATACATACCACGAATTGGCAGCAGTTTGGCTGTGCCTTCTCTTTCCCCCGAAACTTATGAAATCGTTGATAGTTTTTCATTCAGCTATCAGTGGAGATTGGTTGTCCACTGATCTCCCAAAAAAGTTAATTAGGACTAACAGAGATCCTCCTAATCCAGAGGGGAATAAAAGACATTAGAAGATTTATTTATTTAATATTTACTTATTCCATGGAGTCCCAGGACTGGTCGGGAGAGTACTCACGCTAAACTCATCTAAACGACAATTTATTTTTGCGTATAAAATGCGTGTTCTAGAAAATAAGCCGAAATTAAGATTTCTCGTGTCATGATGAGAATCAAACCTTGTTTTTTTTTTTTGTTTTTTTTCCACCGATGGGCATATGTAAAACTTTTCCGACCGAGTTCTTTACACCAGCTACTCTCTGTTTTCTTTCCTAAACATTTGAAGCCACAGCTTTAGATATTTATACTATACAATTCATCTTTCAATTGACAACGGAGTTAGCAGCAGGCGAACCTTGCGATGGTTCGGTAGAAGTCGTTGTTTTTGTCACCAATGAGTTTCTGCATGACTAATAACGAGCGAAATTAGAAACGGAAGTATAATCCATAAAACCAAATAATCTCTCTCTCTCTCTCTCACACACACACACACACGTTAGCATATGAGATAACTCTGAACGATGCCAGTTACCTGGCTCATTTCCATCCAAGGTTTCGTATATATATATATATATATATATAAAATCCATTGTTCTTTGGAATTATGCCAAAGTAACAAAATGCTACAAGGCTAGCACATCCTATCTGATGATTGAGTCTTTTCTCAAGCCAATTTGTTCTGTTTTTGCGGAGGAAAAAACCTCCGTATGAAAGTGACTAACCAACTCGGTTCTTTCTAACCCAAAGGTTCTTATAATTTATCTTATGATTGTTCCTCACAACACACTTTAATAGAGATAAGATTAGGGTTAGAGAATCGTGCAGATTTGGGTAAAGTCTACATTAAGAAAGGTTAATGTATCGATTTCCATTTGTTTTCGTTTCTACTATCTGTGTTTTAAACTGAGGAAATGGTAGCTTCCCCTCCCCTTTCACAGTAATTTTATTTATTTATTCGTATGGAATTTCCTCCCTATTTCTCCCCCGTCCCTACTGAGGCGAGTTGAGCCCCCTCATGGGGGGGGGGGGGGTTAAGTATTTATGGCTGTAGATCCGTGTGTGTTCACGGGGCCGGTTTGCCTGTTTACGGGATGAAAACCCCCAGATAAACTGGTGGAAAAAACCCTGCTGTCCACGCCCAAGACCGGCTAACTTGGCTATGACTGAGGAAGATCCTTCAGCTCCTTCCGTCGTCGACAGGAATCGAATCTAGGACACTCCTTCCCCAGGCATATGGTTGCGAAGCGCAAAGCCACTAGACAAACCGCGCGGACTTTACAGTAATGATTGTGCGCAATTGAATTCTATCCTTTAGTAAACAATATCGCATCGCCGTTAAAGTGCAGTTTCAGAAACTCGCTCTGTTCAAACTCAATATTGATCGCTTATAAGCCCACACTGCGATAGCCTTTCGAGACAGCACGGATTAATTTTATACCGCGACACATCCAAGTTCCAGAAATTATACAGAACACAATTTTCCTCTGAGGCCATCGTATAATACTCATAAACCTAAACTTCAAAATAAATGCATCATCATTTGTCAATATAAAAAAAGTGAAAAAGAGATTCTGTTAATAGTTACAGAAGGGGATTTTAAATATAAAATTCTCATATTAAGGGAGAAGCAACCAGAAAGATTCATATCACTTGTTTGAGAAGAGCTAGAGAAGAATTCTCTTTAAGGGCACCAAAAACATTTTCTAGATTTTTTAAAAGCTGAGTTGTTAGCCTAATGTTTCATATGCAAGTAAAATATTCATTTCGGAGTGATGTTGTGTGCTTTAAAAACAGAATTTAGCCAGGAGTTCAACAAGAACAAAAAATAAATAAAACATACAAAAAGTTAAGAAATGCATATGAAACAAAAAAGTTACTATTTTAAATTTCTATTCGCAATGGAACTATTTTTAATCTACCAATAATCAAATTAGGTGCTTTGAAGAAATAGTGTTTGCGCCCACAGTGCTAGGCAGTCCTAAGAAAGACCGTTCTAAGTTCGATGCTAGACCGAAGAGGAACTTTTGCTTACCCTTTCTTCGACCAGTTTCTGAACAAGTGGATCTTTGGCATGGTAAACCAGGTTTTCTTCTTCTGGAAACTCGGGTTTTAACTTCGCATCTCAAGAAAAATCAAACCTAGAATCAAACTCATACTATTACCGATAATAATACGAGTGTTAGTGTTCAGGACCACAAGATGGTCATAGTCTGCTGCTCTATCTTTCTTCCCTAAAATCCTTTTTTCATTGATAATTTGAGTTCCCTGTCAGTGAATGCTCAAGGACAGAGACTGGCTGCCTACTGTCTTCAAGAAAGTTACGATAAAGCAGCTCCGCCCTTTGGAGAATAAAACGTCAGAGGATTTATTTTTTAAACATGAAATTATTTCTCAAATTTTACATAAACATAAAATTTCCAAAATGTTTATGTTTAGATATGCCTTAGGGATCATTCTTAATTGACATCCGATTTTTCTGAAGACCTCCGTAACTCCTTGTAACAGAGCATCATATTCTCATGTCACATTCTGATTATTTTTTATAAAAAGAAATGCAAATATAAGCATATAAATTTTCGTATTTAAAATTCCTTGTAAATGAATTCCTATAGCGGCTGCATAGCCTCTCTAATGTACTTTAGATGACGCTTCATCTGCTAAAAAAATGTATGAAGAGTTAATCATTGGTGCAGGCAAGTAAGATTTCTCTTCCAGAAGTATCTGAAGTTTTTAACTTAATGAATTTGTCTGTATTTTGTGCTTTTTCTCCTTCTTTAAACTTTTTCAAAAATGTGACGTTGCTGGTCACTTCTTGACGACACAACAGCGTTTCTTGAGATACCGTTCGTTCCTTAAATCGTGTAGACCTTCCTCACGTCCCCTAAAAGGGACGTGCTGTGTTTTTTCTTCTAATCAAAGGGTTGTTTTGCGTGTCATAGAAGTCTTATGTATATTATCAATTACTGCGATTAAGCGGAACTATTCCAATGGGAAGAGGAAGGATCAAACAGGCTTATTCGGCGATGGGTTGAGCAACTGCTTAGCCCAGATGGTCAATGCAAGAGCCAGTTAAAGATTAGTACAGCATTTACTAATGCGAGGTGAACGAGCAATGCGCCAGCAAACTGTCATCCTTTTCCATTAAATAAAGAGTAATTAGTTAAGGGGATGGCTTAAATGGCTCGGCTACTCCCTACTCGTAATGAATTTGCTAATGGAATAGTCGCGTGAGTTTTTAAATAGCTTTTATTGTTATCGTTCAGCTGTCATCAGTGCAGCACTTCGTATTCGCGACTTGACGCAACTGGCATCTGTGATAAATGATTCTGTTTCTTCGCTTGTTAAAAAAAAAAAAAAGGAGTTTTTATTCACTGACTTTTTTACTAGAGTAAATTTATATCAACGCAATGTGTAAAGATCATGCCTACTTGAAATTATTGTAAGTTTAGTTTCCAGTATTAGGTGGCGCCATCTATCGATTGGTTATTCACTTAGGTTAACTTAGATAGTGTTGTATTGGACAAATTTTAGAAAATTTTGTAAAATACTGATCATAAATTGTATTATGAAATTTTTTTCAAAGTTAATAAGTATACAATGAAATGGTCTGAGTGGTATTTAAAAAAGGAATAACGAAAAACGGATTAAAACAGCAGAAATGAAATTTCTCAGAAAAACATCTGCATTTACCCAGTGGAACCATAAAACAAATGAAGAAATTTTCCAATCCCTGAATATAAAAACAATTAACTACTACATAGGTAAATATAAACAAAAATAATTAGAACATTTCAATTGAATGGACAATAGCAGACTGCCAAGAATACTACAGGGATATAAAATAAATGGAAAAAGAAGAACTGGAAGAGCAAGAAAGCGATGGCATGAGACCGGAACAGGCCATGTGGTCTAAAAATCCACGATAGGAGGGGCAAGAAGAAGGTATCTGACGTGTGCAATGTTTATGTATTTAGTGGAATTAATTGAGGATAATTTAGGCCAGGAAAATATTTACAGGACAAGTTTCTTTGATCAGATTTTCATGTGGAAAAGAAGCTCATAGGAAAGAGAGAACATCGGAAAATGCACCACAAAGCCCCAGTTTGGCGTGAAATCATTGGAAGAGATAATGCGAAAGAACTAATATTTCGTGTTTTACTAATAAAACTGTTTTTTCTGAAATTATTTGTTGAAAACATTTTATTCTGCAATTTATATTTGAAGCAAACATAATTTAGATATGGTTACAATTAATTAGTTAGTAAAAGGAAATCCTGTAATATTATACTGACTGAAACAATTCACACCGGAGTGCAAGGTTATATATGACGGACTAAAAGTTATCTTTTTGATTCATTTTCATCCGTATTTCACTCTACTAGTGGCAACTATATACGCAATGCGCACTTCATAGACACACGTGTCTATGAAGATTTATTTTTATTTGACTGCAATTTTATTTCCTGTATATATTTACTGAATAGACAAAAGATTTGTTTGGTATTTAAATCTACTATACTGCAATTATTGCCTGTTAATTCTATCAAAGGCTCGTTTCGTAATAAATAAATTTAGACCACATTTTTTTTTTTTAAATTCTCTTCTATTTTCAATTATTAATTTCAAACATAAAAATTCGAATCTTTCGCACAATTGGCTTCTTCGGAATTCATTTTGGTCTTCTACTACTTAAGTCTTTTACAATATTATTCAGCTTTCCTTCATATATTGTGTAACTTGCACTCAGTAAACTAACTCCTTTGTAATTATTGCGGTCATCTTTCTTTCCTCCCTTTATAAATTGGAATAACCACCACTTTTTTTTTTTTTTCTTCTTCTTCCTCCCAAGAGTTAAGTTTATATTTATGGAGAAATCCTATTAAAGAATTTCGAGAGTTTTTTTTTTTCCCTTAAAATTTTCAACTACATTTTTGTATTTATATTTATCCTTTAGTATTTTCCGATTTTTTTTATTTTCTCCATTGTATTTTTTTAGTTCTGACATTGTAATATTCCACCAATCTTTGGTTTTTATAAAATTTCGATTCTTTATTATTTATGAGTCCAGAGACTTAGAAAATAGGGTTCCAATTTTTCTAAGTGTACCTTTTCTTTTATTTCTTTGTGTTGCGTTTTTGGTTGGCTTTGATAAATCCTTTGCTACTTCTGTCCCTTTTCTCCTTTTGTTACAAATTTGTCCTCTCTTCCTCTAGTTTTTTTTTCCTTACTTTTTTTTTTTTTTTTTTTTGGAATACTGTTTCTTTTGTATGTTATTTTTTTCTTCTATTGTCTTGGAATTTAGCCATTTCAAACAGCAAAAGTAAAAATGATCAGTAATCATAATTTTACTATATATAGGACTGTAAAATTACATAAAGTCAAATATATAAAAATGTTATATATATGTATAACTTGATAGCAAATGAATTACACAGTCATAATTTATTTGATAACTGATACCGTATAAATTATCACCAGGTGGAGCAAGAAATGGATAAAACTAGTAACGTAGCATTGTCGTTTGTCATTTCGGTAACTTGAAAATCTCGTCGTCTTTGTAAGGGGCCTCGCACTATTCGGTTGAAAATATACTCATACAAAACGTGACTCATACGATTTCCACACCAAGTAGGATTTCAAAACATGGCCCATGGACTGTGATCTTCGACCGCCTAAATCAAAGTCCACCCCAACTTACTATTTGGAAACATCCAAACAAATCAGTTTGGGTTATAAATCACGGTTTATTAGGATTTAAAAAGGAAGAATTGCATCTCCTATTACATTCTATAAATCAACTATTTTGTGCATCTTATTCATTAAGAATACAACTTAAATTTTAAGTCTTAAAATGTTATTGTTCAAAGACAAATTCGGAATTTCGAAGGAAAGAAAAAAAAAAGTCTTTCGTAATTGATAATAGATGGCAGCACGAGCAACAGTTGGAATTCTAGGAATAAGAATTTCATAGCGAGCAGGTGCTAAAATGCATTCGTACAACTCTGAATTCTTTTGATTTTGTACCACAAATCACTGAATCATTTTTTTTCCTAAATTAACAACTTTCTTCCCCTGAAAGTGTCTCGACATTCGTATGATAATTCTGAACATGGAGGGACGATTACTCTACTAAGAAATCACAACAAAAAATACGAATTTTAGGCTTAAAGATATATAAAAACAAAACAAAATAAATACATAACTGAAAAACCATCCCATTTCTGAATACGGAACTTCAACTAGATTAGTTTTCAATGACAGCCTCGCCTGTTTTTTTTTTTTTTTTAATGTTTTCTTTTAATATACTGGATACGGAAAAACTGGATGGATTTTTACTTATTTATTTTTACGATGCGTAATAAGAAATCCATGGGATCCTGGTGTCAAAGTAATATCATCAGACAAAGGAGAGAGGACGGTAAAATTCCACTGCACTCAAGAGGCAATCTTTCTTGTCACACTCGTTTCGTAGCATTTATTTATTTTTATTTCGTTTTTAATGCAAGAAAATATTATGAAATAAATCTTGGAAAGCAAATCCGGGAAAGTTTCCGAACAGTCTTTAGGTTTTCTTAAGTCACAAAATTTGTCTCTGAATCTGAAAGTAAATCATTCAATAAACATTGCAGTTACTTTCTGAATACCAAATAAAAAAAAATTAAATTAGCAGTTATAAATCGCAATAATAATAATAATAATAATAAAGTGGTAGGTGAATGTCATTATCGCTCCTCTTTTTGAAGGTCTGACAAGTTTGAAAAAGTCCCATGTGTGGTCTCAAGGACGTAGCTTCCAGAATATCTAATCCTAGATCGATTCACGATACTACCACAAATGCAATATAAATTTACAAACTTTTCGTGTGCAGATATAATATCAAATAATGTTCTGCCTGACAAATCATAGAATCTCACTGTCCGAGTAAAATTATACGAGAAGCGTTTTCTTATTTTTATTTTATTTTTAATATAGAACGAATAGACAAAAATAATCTAATTCGAGAGCTATTTTATTTCGAATGAAGCAGCACTTCTGACTCCAATAAGTAATCGGTTTGAAAACAAATTCATGTTTTGTGTTCGTTAGAGTGAGCGAGCTCTTTGGCCTGGTTCCAGAAGGATGAGTCAAGGATCCCAACCTCCATGCTCAGTGAGTAAGTGCATATGAACTTTGTGCATGCCATGCGCTACCCGAACTAGAAATCGTTGAAGATTTTCTTCTTCAACTAGCAGCATACAGCCCAGACGTGACACCATCTTATTACCATTCGTTCTATTGATAGTTCATTTCCAACTTGGACAACGCCACCAATAATAAAGAAGTCAAAACTGGGTGTTGAAAATTTTTCGCAAGACAACTTGAAATTACCGGAAATCAAACTGCTTATAGCAGTACGAATCAAGATTACAGACACACTCGCTTCAGATTTGCTGATTAATAGTCTTCGACAATAATTTTATGAAGCGCTGAAACAAAATAAAATTTTGAAACCTTTGTGTCACCAGTCTCTTTAAAAAAAAAAAATGGTTGAAAAATATAAGAACCATCATATAACATAAAACGCACACCATTTCCAACAACAGCACCAGCTAGTGTTAGGAACACGAGATGGTATCATACCCTCATTATCAGTAAGTCTGCAAAGCGTCTCAGTGAAATGGACTTAACTACAAGCGATGACTAAGAGACAGACAGAACTCGCTGCCTACCGATTTCCAAAAAGTTAGGATTAAAAAGGTTCCTTCTTCCTCTCAGAGAACACCAAAGCGTTGGAAGATTGATTTATGAAGATTTTGTTTAAAACAGTCCAAAATATGACACTTGTGCATACGTTTCTTATGTGTGATAAATGTGTGTGTGCGTGTGTGTGTCAGTACTCTCTCTCTCTCTCTCTCCCTCTCTCTCTCACACACACACACAATTATACTTTTAACCTTGAAAAATGTTGGTCACTTGTCGAAAACCGGGTGATTAGCGATCTCCCAATTATCGAACATGCTCCTTCACACAATGAAAAGCAATCCCTGTTCCAATTCAGGTGCGGTCGACAACCGCTCTTTTCCCCCCTTTCAAATGGCAGGATGGAGTCCTCGTAACCAACTATGGCCACAGGCCTCGGCGAGTTCATTAAATGGTAAAAAGGAAGGACGCTACACCACCGCTCTTTCCCAGGATGCAAGTAACGATCTTCATTATTGACTTAACAACGGCGATGTCGTAATGAAATTTACCGGCAAGGGGTGATCCATATTTACATTGGCACACGGAGTCGTAGTAGCGCTCCGGAACACGACTCATTAAGTCTTCCATTTCACTTTATTGGCATCTAATTACACCGTCGGTAATCACTTCCTCTGCAGCCACCTTGCAGCCATTCACCGAATCTTTGAGCTATTTTGTAGCACGAGGGGAAAGAAAAAAATGAATAAAGAAAGTCGTTCCTGTTCTTAAGATGCGACCAGGAGTGACAGAGACGCATTCGTCTGCGTAACAGTTTCGTAGAAAGCGATCCCGAGGACGCAACGAATATTTCCTACCCTTGAAAAACCACCATTAATATTGTACCTGCCCTGATGTTCCTTTTCGAACGTATAATTACGTCGAAGCAGTGATGGAGTCAGAAGGTCCGTGTTCTACGTGGTTGACATGGTAACGGGTGCGACACCAATCATAAAATAAAAAAGAAAGAAAAAGAAACTCCCAACTGTTTATGAATACGCCTATCATTCATTCTGCTAGATGGCGCCAGCTTCGGGTGGAGTATCACGGTGGGAGCTAAGTTGGCACGTAATTATCAGAAGTTATTGGACTTCTTTCCAGTCATGTAGGAAGAAACTCGTTGATGTTTATAACCAATTTGAATGCTGCTGGTTTTTTTCCAAGATTGACTTCGTTTCATCATAACGACAGGATTGATGAGCACTGTCATTGGTAATATTCCATTGCGCATTCACAAAATATTGATTTACTTTAGGAGTAACAAGCGTTCTACAGTTTAAACTGAACACACTATACATATACTGCGATTATAATGCTTTCGGAAGCGCAACTGGTGGTGCCATCTCGTGAGTTCGAGGAGTTGCATATTATCATTAATTTCACTCCAGCTTCCCAATTTTCAGATAATAAAAGTAACAACAAACAGACAAATCTATTACTTCCCTCAAAATATTTTAACGTACTCGTGCGTTATTGTACAGGTCCCCAGAAAAGCAGTTTATGTCATTTTCCGAATCCAGACGTTGGTGCAGGCTGGGTTTTTTCCCAAGTGCGCCTCAAACGGTAGTGCTGTAAGAACTTCATGTCATCCACTTTGCAGTTGTTATTAGACGATGAATATTACTAGTGAAATCAAAAAGAAATAATTCCTCGGCAAAAAATATTCTTTCGAAAGATTGATCTACGTATTCCTACAACACTACAATGACATCATTGTATTTCTAAGTGCTCACACTAACATTTACCCTTCATACTATTCCTACATTTCTGATGAAACACTCAAATACCGATTGTATCGGAGAAGAGAATAACTAGGACTATTTGGCTCTTTCTTGTTGATTAACTCACTCTATCATGTAAGCTTGTTTCGTGCGTTATACTTGCCTCGTATATCTTTCCAAAGGATGATAACAATCCTTAGGGGAGATGTATTTCTTCTGCTAACTAGTCATATGATTTTCTGTTTAAATACCTCTGAAATTACAACTATAATCCTCTCAAATCTAAAAATGGAAAAAAAAAACGCCAATTAGGCCCCCCTCTACCTCTCAATCCATTCAGTCATTGCCTTAATTCTTTTACTATCCGATGAAGAACATGAAGAGTCGTTGTATATTTGAAGTCGATGTCATTCAATTGTGATATAGATAAACTGTCTACTGTGATTTTAAAAAGCATATCGCCCCGATGCCTTTAAAATCATCGGTAGCCATGAACTCAGCTATGAGCGACAACCGGCAAAGTTTCGCCTACTCTTTTAAAGAATAATAATAATAATAAAAAAAAAAAACAGCAGAGAATCTATCTACTATTTTGAGGATCAAATGAAGGTCTCAGCTCGTTCCGAACATCATGGCTAAATTCTATTGTTTCCTGTTATAAAATACATGCCTCTGGTAATCTTAATATCTAAACACTTGTACTTCATCTTAGCTTTTAAGTCTCCAAGCCACCAACACAACTCAAACAAACATTTTTTAGCTAACACAAGCCAATGGCTTAGCACTGATTGGATGAGCGGCACTTCAACAGCTCTCATCCTTCCTGAGCACCCACCTTGTTCGACGAGTTCCTTGATATGTAACACTAACCACAAATCCACGGAACCTGATCAACCCCTAGCGCATTATATACGCCTCATAACACGAGAGAGCTTGCGTCACGGCGAAACAAGAAACCGTGAAATATAGAACTGGAGCCAGTGTTTGTTTTAAGGGACGGTGTGGAACAACGTGCAAGGAGCTTTTTTCTGTGGCTCCTCCGTCAAGGTGATCGTCAAAAAAAAAGCTCCAGTTCTTCTTTCTAAATTGCATTCCATCACCCGTTTGTCTCAAGAGTCTCTCCCCTCCCCTACAACTCTGGATATGACCCGTTGTTGCTGGGTCAAAAAGCTTAATTCTGTTCCCTGGGTGGTCTTATGGCACGGTCTCCACGAACAAGGGTGACCTCTCCAATTTGTTAGTGACCGTCATGTCTCTGCTGTTGAACACTGGTACGTCAAACAGTTCTTTGCCTGCGGTGACGGCAACAAAGGAACAGAGATAAATGCTGACTTGTGTGGTGAACGACCCTTCCGCACTCAACCTGCGATTTCACCTGCACTTTTCTTACTGTCGTAACGGCTTGATCAAGGGTGGCTGACCTTACTGCCCCTTCTCCACACATGATGCTGTCGCGTTCGACAAAACGAAATGGTGGGAAAGAGCAAGAACAGCATTGGAACATCGTAAAGCCTGCGTCGAGGTGGGTTATGGGAGAATATTTTTCAAAGTCTTTGTGATTTTCAAATTTTCAAATTCTTTACTCAAAATACTAGTCGCAGGTTCGATCGACTTTACTGCATTTCTACGAGTGGTTCTGTCAAAAGTTTACAGTATCGTTTAAGAAGGTCTTTGCAGCCAGATCTAGTGTTGGTGTAAAAAAATCCATCAATGTATATTTCATACATCTAATGATTTTCTGCACAAGAAAACTAAACTAGTGAATCATTAAAACATTTAACTTAAGCTGTATTTGTGTGCGAGGACCTCTATCGGCGATTGTCGGAACGTTTAAAAATGCATTATTTTCATAGCTGAAACTCGGTGAAGATTTACAAACTTCTGTTGCCTTCGTGCAGTTCTATAAGCACATGGACTTCCGAATATTGTTTTCCTTCTCACGACTATCGGCATCCTGCATTGGGACTCACTTGTTAGCGCGGTTAGAGGTGATTTGTTTCGTATAACTGTTAACCTCGAACTCTCGACCTTTACCCTGGTGCACTGAAAACAGTGGGTGAGAAACTGCAAGCAACCCTTTTAGGCGTGTGTAACAACCGACAACCAAGTTCAGCCACCACCTCCGCACATATCGAGACAAAACGCTGAACTCTTCCCCCCCCCCCCCTAATTCTCCACCTGGAAAGACGGAAGACGAGATGCAGGAAAGGAGCGCACCGATTCAGGGTAGCAAATACATCAGCAGCTTAGAGTCGTCACGTGGGAGGTCTAGGTGCGCGTGCAGTCAGAATGACGGGCGGGAGAGATCAGAAGGGTGTGCATCACGATTTGCGCCCTGCTCGAGTATCTTGCGACCTTGCTAAGCCTACCATGCAATAATTAATGGTCTCACAATGGAGACCTTTGTCAAGGATAGGGGACGCTCACTGTAATATTTGAGAGTCAGATCACGGCCTAATTATTAGGTAGTCCTATCTTGCAGCGTCTCACACGGGCTTCCTTCTTTTACAGAGACAGACCCACACGCGCACACGCACACTGGGCAGTAACGAGCGGTCACGACTGCCCTCTTTAGTTTGAAAGGGATTTCAGGATGAAAACAGAACAGACCACAACGAAATGTAAACATTTCTCTTTCCTCTTTCTCTCTCTCTTACTCTTTTATACATTGCTGTGCTGGGTGGGTGCCCATTCTTGTCACGGGGATAAGAAAGGGGACCATCAAAATAGGGAGTATCAAACAAAGTAATTAGTACTTTTAGCTTACATTTCCATTCCCTGACAAAAACTGTTTTTGTGTGTGGGGGGTGGGGGGATATAAAACGAGGCCAAACTTCCGAAAAATTTTAAAGACTAAAATTACCGATAATTTCATTTTTCCTCAAGTGTTTTGACTTATTTGTGATATCAAATCTCTAGATATACCCCTGAGCGTGCAGATACTCAGTCTTCGAAAAGTTAGATAGGGCTAAATAACCTCCGCAGTTGAGTGAGTAAATTTTAAGTTGACTATTTATAGATGAACGGGACGGTTGATCAGATATAAACGTAATCTCACCAAGGAGCATTTATCCCTCAGTAGGAGAAAGTACAGGGTCAAATAGCATAAAAAAAAAGTACGAGTTCTGTATTAACAAGAGGATCACCAATAGCCAGAGTTTCATCCTTCGCTTACCAAGAAGTCTCAATTCTAGTCTTCAGAGGACCAGTCGCACTTAAAATGCGTCGGCCATCTGATAGTGCGAAACACACGGTATCTGCACGTTATTAAGGCAACGATTTTACGTATGAGAAAACAAAACAACTACTTAAATACAGAAGACAACCCATCAAAAGGTAAAAAATAAAACCTCTCTCTCGTGATCATGTCGTGGTAAGAAATGCCATTTCTGAAAATCACTTTGGAAATCCGATCTTAACATCGGTTCTCTAAGAATATTCTTCGTTTTTTTTTTTTTTTTCAATGTACACAAGGGTCGTCCTTAGAGTAGTATTTAAGATATTCACTAAATTTGTACAAGCCTCTGAATCTGAACATTTTATTGGGAAAATTAAGCAAACCAATTCCACCTGACACAAAATTATATTTTACAATAATCAGTAATACAATTCCAAGACCTTTTTGTGGCCATTAATGGACTCGTCTCAATCAAAGCCATTAGGTAGGAGATAAATTTTATCCCCCGGTTTGAGACCACAGTCCCACTCATTGGACGCGTGAAGTGACTTAAAAAAGTAGAGCTTCCAATAAAAATAAATAAAAAGTATATAAAATTAATAAAAATAGGGAAACAAAATACTTAGCCCATCATAGGTTTACAACCTTTCGCGAGTAGAATCGCATAAAAAACTGCTGTTCAATATAAAGTTGTTTATTTGAAAGGAGTAAATGGCATGGAGGGTTTGCATACTAAGGAAAGGAAAGATTAAGTAGTTCAGCAGGATGGAAGAGGAAAATAACAAGAAACAAGTAAGAAATATCTTGCGAACACAGACACGGATTTCTAACATCCGAAGTATTTTAGGCAAAACACTTCTCCAAAGGCCTGGTGGTTCAGATTATATTAACGTACGCACTAGAAAGAAAATGTGGGCGGGAAGGACGCATCAGTAATATCCCACGTGTACTTTTCAAGGTGTGTGGCTCTCAGAAGCGGGAGGGTAGGCAAGGAATGATATTTCATTCTGTAATCAATGAATTTTAAAGCTCCCAGCACAGTGGCTGCTGTTGTGCTCTCCTCGCACAGCACAGTGGAAGGCCATCTTCCTCGAGACGAAATCGTGACGACATCTCTTGACCTACTGCAAGACTTCGTGTTCAATAGCTGTGAAATAAGGGAGATGATTACTGTCGCGCACCCTCCCTACTATAAATAATGCAACGCTGTGCGGTATCTTTACCGGGTGTTCACCGTAGCGGCGAATTAGGTACTTTTTTTTTTTTGGTAGGGCGGTAACAAGGTTTCGTGAACGTGTCTTGTTTAAGAGTGGCGAGTTGAGAAAGCTATTCTTTCAAGGAATCTTGGCGTGTGCGTGCTTTCCTTCACCTTAACATGTCACCTTGCCGACGTAAGCCCGTCTTTATTTAAGGGTGTGTTAAACTCCGTTTTCTTCCCATGTATTGATTCTACATTTCACAGACACATGCCCTTTGTAGTCGCTGACAAACAGCCAGCTGACACAGAAGTCTTACGGCGTTCATAGGCGGACGAATAAAGCGATCATTGCCATATTTAGGTATTGTAGAGAAAGTTTGTCGGTTCATTTGACCAAGAACTCCTCATAAATAACGAGATCTAAAATTTATTAACTTACAGCTTTCGTTTTCAGTTATCTTAACTTGAAGCAAATATAAGGGTTCGTCCAATCATGTGGCTACTATACTGTGGAACTGATTAGTATTTTATTTTTTAAAACAAATTTTACGTGACTCCACCCACGAAAGACTGTTAGCCTTTAGTACATGAATATTACGGGTTGGCTAAGGGTTACATAATTTGGAAATCTGGCTTGCTCTAAATACTAGACATGGAACTTTTTGAAGTCACTTCAGGCCTTCCATAAGTGGAGCGCAGACCATTTATCTCACTAATCGCGCATATTCTGGAAGATCTGTCTGTTTTGAGATATATAAAACCAGTTTCCTGAAGGGAAAACTTTCCACCTCCGTACGAGGCCCAAAACCTACCTTCAGAGGAAAATCCTTACAAATGGAGACTCATAGCGGGACGAGAAACACAGCTTGTTGGTTGGAGAAAGCGAAGATGCTGACCACAGGACCAACCAGGTCAACATTATGATTAGGAGATAGCTGATAAGTCAATCATCCCAGGCTGGAATATTTGATTGGTTTCAATTACACGTGAGCATGTCATTCAGGCGAGTATATCTATTTCTGTGTGTTTTCCGACTGATGTGAATGTTTTGTGGAGCCATTGGAATTCAACACTACATTTTTCACTTCTTTTACTTTAAGCATACTTTTAGCTTTTGAAAAATATGATATATTTTTCATTTTATGCACTGGGAAAAAAAACAACATTAAGTTGATAATCCAAGCTACCTGAAGCAGTTGTACTACTACAAATTTATTTTCATATATTTCATCAAAATGAGCTATTAATGCTTCTCAACATTTTGATGAAATATGAAATACATGAAAATAAATTTGTAGTAGTCATTTAGTTTGAATTATGGCGAAGCAACCTCTAAGGCTTTGAGGCCAGTATTATGTCTTAATTGAGCTAAGTTGACAATGGAAAGGATGAATAAATGAGGAAACAATTCTATAGGATTCAATTCAGAATGAATCAAAAGCTATTACTGCATGTGTTTTGCAATAATTTTCCTTTTGAAGCTTGCTGACTTGAATGTTTTGTAGAGCCATTTCGATTCAAGACACTATTAGTAATTATTTTATATAAATGGGATGTAGAAATTATAAAAACTCTGTTCATCCATATCTCCCATTGCACTTCCGAAGACACAACTCAAATTGTAAAGGGGGATTTAAAAGCGATTTTCATCGCATTTTGAGAGATTTGTTTTTGAACTGTAATAATGGGTAAAACATATTTGACTAATTGATTAGAGGTTTACTGGCTCAAGGATAGCAACAATATTCTGTGCCGAACACATTTGAAAAGCGATTGTGGCAATGGTGAGGCTTACGTGAATTTTTCGTTGTCATAAAGATAACTCGAAGAGTGGCAATAGATATTGTTGAAACGCTTTTGTGTATCAAGCTTCAACTTCTTAATTTCCTCATATTAAATATAGGAGCATGCTGTGGTCACTTGGTTTTCTCGCTCGGTCTTCCTCTGAGCCATAACAATAGGTTTGCATCTCAGATTTTCTTCCGGAGTAATTTTTCTTCATTCCAAATGTCTGATCTATTATCGAAATATAACTTAGGATGAAAATTTTCTCGTTTTTCCCATTATATCCGATTCCCTTGTAGAAGTAGAAAAATCCCTAATAGCCTGATTGACTCCAGTTATAGTATCGGATATTTAGGCAACATACAGAAACTTGAATTGATTACAGAATAAATAATCACAGTACTCCTGGAAACCAAGCACGACGTGCATCCCGCAGCATGTGGTGCTAATCATCTGCTCAAAGGACAACCTGACGTAATTGTGTGGCATCACTAACACGATCTACACTACCTCGCAGCAGAGAAAGCACTGAAGTATCAAGAAACGAAAGTGTGAACTTCCTATTGTGGTTTAGACGAACTGTGTCCTCAGTGTGCAAAGAAGGTCAAATAAAGAGAGAGAGAGAGAGAGAGAGAGAGAGAGCATACTTGTATGTCACTTTTCGTAAAGATTACTGGATCATTGGATGACTATTCTAATTCGAACTTGTACAGACGGGGGAGGTGGGGGGGATAAGATAGCACAAAATGCTATTGAATTAAGTAAGATGATGGATTTCCAACTATTTCACAGCCTGATTCTAGGAAGATCTGACAAGTGGAATTTCGACCCTAACTGTTGATTATTGACACAGAGCAGAATTTAGATTGAAGCTGCGAAACGTTACGCCTCATTGTTTGCATACACTGTTCAAAGTTCGGGTCTTCTCTTTCAGAGGAGCGCTGCAAAAGAATTTTTTAACTGTTTTTTTTTTTTCCCCGTTTCATTAAAGAATCACTTGTGGGAAAGAAACGCAATGTTTAGAATCGAAATCTGTACCGGCAATCACAATTTCGACATCGTTTTACCAATTTCTGCCAGGCTGAAATTGGACGTATTTCATTTATATCCCTTCTCTTCTCTCCACTGCAAATTAACACGGGAAAGATAAGTTCCAGTGATTAGATGTCCATCGTACCCATTTGCAATTACACAATTAGACTATATTTTGTAACAAATTTAGCTTTCACGATACGTAGCATTTGTATGGTTCACAAACTATATAAACTTCTAAAAAATATAAACTTTTTTTTTTATCATTCGTTCATTTCGAAATTTTACCGCTAGCTTCTATTCGAAGAGTGAAATCAAAGAATTACGGTGAAGAGATAAAAATCAAAGCACCTTACGTACGAGTACACATCTATTCTGCGTTTTGATTTGTGCCGACTTTATCTTTTAATGTGTGGCTTCAATCCGGAAATGCTGTTTAAGAATGTCACAAATTTGGAATAAATAAGATGAAATTTAGTAATACTATTCCTTCCTTTTAACGGATTGATGGATTTTGATGAAATTGGAATCCTTACTATAATTTTATTATCATACCGGTCAGTTTGATGTGTCACTTTATTTGCAATCCCATTCTGAAATTATTACAACATGCAGTTTAATTATGCATATGAAAGGAACATTTTTAAGATTTTTAACTGAAAATGGATTATATTTTCTCATTCAGTGATGAAAAGGTTTTCCTTCCAAAGCAAACCTTCAAAAGAACACACAATTTACAGATGCACATAACATTAGTCGGATAGCCTCAGTTCCTTTCGCGTTAAGGTTCTTTCAAGAACTAAATTTGAGCTAAATTACGTAGTCTAAATCTTAATAGAGGAGAATATACGAAAAAAGATGAGTCAGTGGATGACAGGCATTTTCCTCTATATATTTCTTTGTTTGATTAAGACGGATGAAAAATCATGCTTCTCTGTTTCCATGGAAACACTCTTTTCTTGTTGAGTATCCAATTTGGCTAAAGTAGTCAGTGTATGTTTCGGCTGTCAGCAGCATATCGTCAAGAACAAAATAAATAGATGCCTGTTATATTTAGTCTATTATGCCAAAGTTCTAGTTTAAGTAAAAAAAAAAATTCATCTCGAGGTAATTCTCATTTTTTTGAGTATCATAAGATCCGAAATATATTTACTAAGGTTATCATAAACAGAAAATCTTTTGTATTTTTATGCTAACATCAAAACCATCCATTCATACCAACATGTGTAATTTTCATAATAATTTTTAAAGATGATTCCAGAATTGTAACCTTTAGAATGAATGCAATGAGCAATAAAAAAAAAGTTCCGATTACTGAGTTAATTGCTCTACATTCACGCAAACATTTTACAAACATGCGATGCATAACAGTAATTACTGATCTTTTCATTTGGGAATCGTTCCACGCAGTTTTTAACTCCATTTTATGCGAACATTACAGATCAGCTCAAGGCTGCGTATGCTAGGC
This sequence comes from Typopeltis vanoorti, assembly GCF_054136105.1. Taxonomy (NCBI): domain Eukaryota; kingdom Metazoa; phylum Arthropoda; class Arachnida; order Uropygi; family Thelyphonidae; genus Typopeltis; species Typopeltis vanoorti. The sequence goes on along the minus strand of NC_143551.1, from coordinate 99,122,972 downwards.
TGAAACTCGTAGCAGTTCTAACGTCAGTTCCACAAGGACACGGGTTTATACGTAAGGAGACCAGTGAATTAATTTTTGTCAGGGTGTGGTCGATTCCGTGAAGAACCAATCGCTCCATCATCATAAGTCAGCTCAAATTAACATGGCAAGTGACCAGGAACTGAGATAATCTGTCAAATGATTATCGCAATATATCAGTGACGTCCACAGGATTTTCCTAAGGTAGGAGGTTAATAACACTGATCTTCTTAAAAAGCTATCTAACTCTTTTAGATTAACTTTTTTGAATACTATTATCTACCAATATGCTACAACCAGTAATAACAACCGAATATAACGAAGAAATTACTTTAACAATTCGTCATTTTGGTGAGCTTTTTTCGGAAGAGACGCATACATCCTAAAGGAGACAAAATCTCTTTCCCGATATCGTCCAACACTATTCTCCAGCACGCTATTGAAGTGCTGGAGATGGAAAGGCTACCAAAAAAACTTGCCCTCCTCCAGGTCTTCAATGTCAGATCGATAGAACTTTTAACTATAAAGGAACTGCAGCAAATAAAGCTCACATAGAAGAACAATAAGCGACAGCAGAGCTAATGCATAAATATAATGCAAATTTATATAGGAAGAATAACTTAAAGATGTATCGACTTCAAAATGCAAGTCACACCTTGGATATCGAACACTAAGGAAAGGAACTGCTTTATCAAAATGAGCAAAAAATGGGCCTTATTGCTTTGTGGTACCAAATAAGGTTTCTACTTAGGATAATACAAAAATTGGAAAAGTCACAATCTTTGGGCATAAGAATACTATCACTTATTAATGTAGTAAATCACTAAGAAATTAACTTCCACGTGGCACAATTTGTATATTTTTTCACCAAACTCGGCAATAGCTAACAGGATTATGATTTAGTACCTGCCAAAAATGACTACAAATAAGTCTAAATGTCAGTATCGATTAGTTATTTCAATCTAGAAATAATGCGTATTTTAATGTATCAAATTAGTTCCACAAAAACTCTGGTAGCATCCAGGGTGCAAACTCTCTAGTTTTGACAGTGCTATGCTGCAGGTATTGACATTGATAAACATTAAGAGTGGCGCTTTCAGATCTCGATGACGGGGAGATTAAGAATGAATGAATATCTAAATGTTCTTATTTTATTAATATAATGATTGCTTACTTTCTCTGTGACTATTTTTAGTTTATATTAAGATTCAAAAAAAAAAAAGAAAGAAAAAGAAAACACACACACACACACTCAGTAGTAGTCATAAAAAAGCACGGCGCAAGTTCCAGGACTGCACTGGGATATACAATTTAAGACTGTATATGACAGAACAGTTAAGCTCAGAAGGTATTTATATTTAGATGGTAAGTTTATAAGAACGTTGATGTATTTGGCTGCTTCAAATAAAATGAAAATAGCCAAGTCCAGAACTATTAAAACCGTCGTTCTGCTTTTCTGGTAACAACCATATTGACATATCGAATCCCTGGTTCTTATATAACAGAAGCGAACAAATATGACTATAAATAAGTCTAAATGTTAGTATCGATTTATTATTTCTATCTAGAAATATGCATATTAATGTATCCAATTAGTTTTCTGTATCAGGCTTCCAGTGATGGTCTGACACCAAGAGATGAATGTTATCTGCTGCCTAAAAACCTTCTCAAAAACATTGATGCAAACAGTGGAATTTGAATCTAAAGCCTACTGGTTAGAAAATTGGTGGCCAAGTGAAGATGTTATCTATCCACTCTGCCAGTCAAATATGAGACATGCGTAAATATTGTTTGGAATAGTTTACATACTAAATAGTATGTGACAATGCTAATTCTCATAAAATGTCTAAAATGCTGTTTAGGATACATACCCATCAATTGAGGATATATGAGAGCTGCTATTATACAGTATGAAAAGAAAAACCAAAATGTGTCATAGCTCGAATATTACTACTTGAAAATAAAGTATCTGATAACGCGTTTATGAAGGCAAGCGCACCGTTTGTTTATTCATATTGCATTCTAGTAGTAGTGCATGGATGGAGAACTGGGAATAAAAAAAAAAAGATGATATTAGAATACGTATAAACTAAATTCGATGGTTTAACTTTCACACTCATGTAATGCACAGCAAACCAGCTAGCGTGACCAATCAACATTATGACAATATGTTCCCTACAGCTTTATGGAGGGGAGAGCTAATCAACGGTTAATTGGTTAGGATTACAACTAATGTCACGAGACAAGTCTATCTGCTAAGTACCTGTATGTCTGTTCTGAGGGGGGAAGGGGGGGCATTAAGTTCTTAGGCGTTATGGGCAAAGAAAATGTTCCGCGTTTGTAGAATCTTGTGATTACAAGATATCATAAACGTGTTTGCAGTGAAGAGTTGTAATAAAATGGTGTTAACCTAAGTCCGTTACAAAAATGTCTTGCAAAATATTTGCAATATTGTTGGGTTAGATTAAAAAAATATTTGATGCTGGTTGGTCGAATGGCTAGCGTAGTCACTTACTAACCGATAGGCCACGAGTTCAGATCTCATGGCAGGCAGGGATGTTTTGTGAATGCCTTTAGGTGGAAGATAATTTCATTGTCCGGAGTTACCACAGCCTGCTTATTAGAGGCCCGACGTAGCTCGTAAAACTAGCACGTTTGTTCTCTATAGAAGGGGTTCTGAATTGCCTAATTCTTATCCACGATACAAATATACAGTATTATAGGCCAATAGTTTTTCGTGGGCGGGACTAACACCTCGTAGTAGGTGTTAGGCTAACTGGTACTTTCCAAATACGTTTTTTCTTTACTTTGCACTATCACTCTCTCTTTTTTTCCTACTATTTTTGATTCGTTATTCATGTATATCAAGGGCGCACACCAGTGTACTAAGGAGCGAAATGGCTTTTGTTGAAGCAAACTTGAAGCAAATATAAAGGTCCTGTGGCCAGAGCCCTTTCAATATAAGTATTTAAAGAATTGAAATCTATGATGTTTAATACCAAACTGGTCGGTTTTCAGAACGGTTTTAATGATTTTCAAAATTTCAGCTTTATCCCGTTCTCTCTCTCTCTCTCTCTCTCTCTCTTTCTTATTGTTTTTAAATACCGACAAATAACAGAAGGAATAAATTTAGCAGTGTGCATATTTCTAACACAAGTCGATAGAACGTGGACTGATAGTTTAGCACAACAGGCTACGAGGATTTTATTCACGAAGTCGATGTGAAGGCGCATGTTAAATAAGCTTTTCACACGATCTTCGGAAAAGTTCTTTTCTTTCTTTTAATTAAAAAAGATCAGAACAATGCACATCTTTCAAAGTTCTTGGTCTTTGTCTGCTGGTGTTAACCGGAAATTGGAATGCTGACGTGGGCTTCTGTGCATTCGTTTATCGAGCGACTTAAAATGCATTCATTCAACGAACAGAAAGACAACATCTGCCTTGTAATGAAATTAAATCCGTGGGCAATAAAAGTAAGTCGAGACAGTTTTTATGAGATTTTTTATTGATACGCCACACATGCAGACAGAATGTGAACCTACAGTAAAAGACAGTCAACAAACAGGAATGGTTCAGCACCAAAACATTTTTGCGAATGTCGTTTCCAATGGAAGAACTCTCTTACGTCAAGTTTAGCCTCTGTGAATATAAGTAATGACGCTGATTTACAGATGGGTTCTGATTTCGGGAACGGGGTGGTTTCAATTTACCGTGCATCAAGAGGCTCGAAACGAATTCGACTCCACGGAATAGAAGTTCTCTTTGTGGACATTAAGCACCGTGAGACAACACATGTACCGTGGCAAATGACAGTAACCAGTAGCAGCTCCACCTACCTGCAACGACTCCATTAAAAATAAACAAAACTAATGCCGAGTTTAAGGGTAGTAGTTGGGTGCTTCCAAACAATGTTTAAGGTCGGTAAACTCTAACCCATTATTGATCCCCACAAAGCCGTTGTCATTAACGACAACGACCGGAAGACGTGGTAGACATTAGGTCTCCTCAGACACGTTCTTAAGAAAGACTTATTGCTTTAAGATGGTTTCCTTGAAGCGCTACTATCAGATGTAGTACGGCCATGGTTTATAACCTTGTCTCACTCTCACCCACTGCGAAATGCGCCGTCACGCTTCGCTGGCCGGATAGTCAGCGTTCGAATACCGAAGAAAAAGTCCAATTTCCCAATAACAAAAGGCGGGAGCCTCACCCTTTTTCTTACTCGCGACAGCCAATTTGCTCGTGATTTTCCACCAGTTCATTAAACCTTGGTGCCCAACCCAACAATAGGGCCCATTGTGAAGGGGAACAGTGGCAGTCTAGTGAAACACGGCACACGTGAAGCACGTCATAATCGAGATAAAGACCCACCTGAACCTGACAGGCAGGAGATGTTAAAAGTTTTGTTGCTAAGGCAACCGCTGTTTGGTTTTGTTTCGTTTCACAAGTCCCGTGTGAATTGAATCCATTCAACCGCAACAAACCGACAACTGCAGAGAGCAGAAAGGCGTCCCGTAAACGAGTAGGGGGGGGGGGGGAGTCGCTTACTGTGAACATTGGCCTTACCTTCAATTTCACTCGGTAGCGGAACTCGACATATAAAAAAAATTACGTTGAAGTTTAAGGTTTGCTTGCAACTGCTACTGAAGCGACTAAGGTTATGAGGCCAGCGTTGTGTCGGTAAATTGCGTATGTTCTTTGGCCGGTTTGTTTCTTTTGGAGAAAGAATAATCCCAGTTTATAGGAAGGACACTCGTCCTTCGCCCACTATTAAGATAAGCATCTCTTAACACAGCTTCGTAGTGGCCACACCAAGATGACGTAGCATTTGCCCTTTGGAAAGAACGGAGTTCGAATCCGTTAGAGTCATAGGAACCTTTGTAGCTGAAGATGAATTAACCGGTCTCGCACGCACACGGAGGATTTTTCCATCTGCAAAACAGGCCGCAGGCCGGAAAACACACGAGATAAACAAACTCGTAATATACAAACCTTGCAGCCTCCGTTACTTCTATTTTAATTCCAGCCTGTCATTCTGCTGATGGATAGATAGGGGGGATAACCTTTATATACAATATTAAAATATATGAACAAGACTTAATTTGCGTTCCCTCCTTAATTTTCCATTTAATATAATTATATGTCAAGTAAATAACTTGGAGACAGCTTCCGTCCATAGCTGGCAAGGACTACCATGTCGCGATATTAGCCCATTATCGCACTGAATTTTCTCTGACGAGGTGGGGGATTTCATTAATGATGTGTGTGTGTAAACTGGATATTTGCTATAAAATGAAACAACAGATTTTGCGACTTCTTTTAGTGTTTGTTTGCCACCCAGGGTAGTTGATCACTCCTGTTGTGTATAACGACAGGCAAGGCAACTAATGCAATGAGGAAGTTTATTATATATTAACTAGATGTGTTCTTGGGTAGATTTATCTGTTTTTGTGGAGGAAATGAAAAACCCTTTAGCTTTCACATGCGACTGGCTATGAGATTCTAACCTAAGTTTTCAACCTAAGGATATCTGCATTTTCCCCACTGCAAAGGAGAAACTTCTGCCCATTACTAAAATCGTGCCCGCAACTACGGAGGATGCGCGTGTGTGCAGAGAGAACAACAATGGTTATTGAGCTGGTGTTTTAATGAGTTTATCGAAGAGTAAGCTAGAACACCGCTCGCTCTCGGAGAGTAGGATTGGTGGTGGTGTCTGACAGCTCATGACAGACACACACATAGCACACTTATAAATTCTTATGTCACATGAATCGAAGATCCCCCCCCCCCCACCATAAGATACGAGTAAGGCCGATGATCTGCGTAAAGGACAAGAGATTTTATTTTGGTGTGAAGCCGTACATTTTGGATATAAAAAACGTTTTACTTTTATTATAACATTCCCCACCCATGCACACCATTTTAAGCCGCCCCAATTCCCAAACGAACTGCGTAGGAGGGCGTTGAATAATTCTCGAAGAATCCGATATAGAGACTAATAATGTCCTGGTGGAACACAGTAAGAGTGTGAATGGGGGAGGATTGCTAAAAGTGTTGACCTGCCACTTGACCTCTCGGTTCAACGAACTGTACGTTTACCATGCCCACCTTTCCGTGATGTATTTTTACTACTTCGTCGTGGTGAGGAGGAAAACGTTATTTTTGGATTCGTGTCAAACGGACGGATATTCTTATGAGAACAGAAATAACTAAAAAAGAAAACCTTGGTGCTTACTGACCTAGTTAGCTGGAGACAGACGGTACACAGAAAGAAGAAAACTCACCCACTCGACAGTCGGGTCGAAAGAGAGATTTCCCACCTGGGTGCCCTGCAGTCATAAGACTGCCATATATTCATTTTGGAAGATTTGATTTTTAACACAATGTTGTTTATATATTGTTGGCTTATGCATAACAATTCTGCTTATCTAGAAAATGATATTCCACGAACTAAACAGAAGGCCGTAAGCAAAGAAAATCAAATCAAATTTATTCAGACTTAGGCAGTTAATCTCCCCCCCCCCCCACACACACACTGATTAACTCATTGTTGGTTGCTTAGGTTACTCACGCTACAAGGCAAATACAGTATGTTTGTGAATCGTATGTGTTCTTTGGCCAGTATATGTTATACTGCACGAAAAAAAAAAAATGGGTTGCAGGTTGTATGTGTTTAAAAGGTTAACTCACAAGCTAAAATACGAAATAAATCATACTACTTTTTCTCAAGGATTAGGCATGTGCCTGTTCCCTCCACTGATCTTTCCATCTTTCAACTGGTCTTCCCCTCTCCTTTTGGTCTATATTTATCCACTTCTTTAGGTAGTCAATAACTTTCCGTCCTATATAAATGCACTTTCTATTTCCTCTTTACATCCTTGATCTTTGAAATACTTCTTATATCTTAATATTGTGCATTCTTTCATTCATCTTAAAAATCTAATTTCTGATGTCTGTATTTTACTTTGATCATTTTTTTTCTTTTTTGAACAATTCATTTTTCTGAATCATATAACAATAGTGGGAGTATCCATTAATTTATAAAATTTAAGTTGGATTTCTCGTCTTGTTATTATTATTATTATTATTATTATTATTATTCAGCGTCCTTTTAAGAGTTCAGCGGATTTTCTGAATTCTTTTTTATCTACATTTTTGTCTTTCAGATATGTTATTATGATCATAATCAATTTTCTGGTGTCTATCCCCCCTTCCCCAAGAGGTGTACATGATATGACACATATATTATTATGCAACCTAAATAAACTATGTCACCTGTTCTATTATCTTATATGCTACGACTATTTTTGATCTGATATGATCTTTACCTTTAAATTCCATGATTTTTGTTTCATTTTGTGAAATATTTAAACTGTGTTGTTGGTTTATTTGATTTAATTAATGAAATGATTTTTGAAGGTCATCTCGATTATCTTGTAACATAATCTGATCATCTACATCCACGTGTATCAACAGTTCTTCTCGTTAAATGAATACCTTGTTCTATTGTTGTTTTCCATATTTTTATCATTTGATACAATTATAACCAGTAAAAAAATCAGAAATTCTGCGTGTGAGCCTTGAAATGCAGTCTAGATGATCTCACAAAGATGATACAATTCGTGGTTCCATCAATAGTTCCTTAAGGACCATTAGCGTAATTTCATTTTCCTCGCATGTCACAAATATCTGACACGCGGAGATGACAGAGTTCTGGTCTTTGAAAAGCTTTTCTTCCTCGTCTCATAGAATAGGCAAACCAGCCGAAGAACACAAGCAATTAGCAGATAATATATAAGTCTCACGAGCCTTCATTGCTTCGGCAGTAATGATAATCAACCCAACGACTCAGAGATCTCATTCAGAAAGCACTGTAATTGCAGTCCTATATCTTTCTTTCTCTGTCCGTCCTCTACGCAGGACAGGACAGGAGTCACACCTTCTCTCATAAAATATCCAAAACGAAACAGCTTTGAAAAAGATTTTTTACTGAAGTAGCAAATGCACGAGTAGCAATTTTAATCTTATTGCTTCGTAGGAAGCACTGAAGTAAAGCCTGTGTACCTCAGTCGGTATCGATGATACCGTTTGATTTAGAACTTTATAAGAGCTTTTCAATCGAATGCGAATTAGACACTCTTATACAATGATGGCATGGTTTGAAGTCCCAAAGGTGCATTATTTCACACACACACACACACACACACACTAAAATGTTATTTAGCAGTCGTCGATAAGAAGTCATATAGAAGCAATTAGAAACGTTGCAGACTAAAGGATTCAACTTATTAAAAGCGAACACAATGGTAGCCTGTACATTAATGTGTTCAAGCGACCAAATGCTGCACGCCTTAGTTTTCATCATAAATGGAAGCCTATCGTGTGCTAACATAATAAACGTGATTAACGACAAGAAAGTAATTATTGCTAATGAATGGAGGATCTCCTAACAAGACCAGCACAGTTAAATGATGGCGCTAATTGGTCGGTGGGCAGCCAGAACTTGGCGAGATGATTAGGATCAAGGGAAGAAAAGGAACGGTGGGATGAATCCCCCCCCCCCAACAGGAGAGAATACGACACCTATGCAGAGGCTGGATCATTGGTCTACGCATCAACAGAGACAGCCATATAAATGACTTCGCAAATGCTGCATTGTAGCAGCCCTTTTTCTCGTCCGGCAAAAACTCTTTGTTAGAATTAGTCTTAGCGAGGAATGGAGACCGACAGCAATAGCCAGAAAGGCCGAAAGGTTAATAAACTCACAGTTACCGATCAAGGCACGTGCACACGCATACGTGGGTGAGAGGGGTACAGATGAACACCTCTGCCATAGGTAATTACAAAGTGGAATGGCTCGGTGTCGGGCATGTGACATGTACTTATGGGCTCATTACTGGACTCATTAAAGTACTAGTAGTTACGTGGTCTAAATGAGAGAGAGAGAGGGTTAAAAAATCGTCACGTGACACTCCGTAGAGAGCAAGGCACATAATAAGTGGCAAGGGGAGGAGCTGATGTGACGATGACTTCATTTGTTTTCGTTCCTAATTTCCATTTGGTGGTTACCATAAAGGATAACGTTTGCGTTTTACTTCTAAGAAACTTTCTCCATTAGGAACCAATAAAGCCCCGATAGCAATGCCATCTGCAGCTTCCTAGAGATTTTTTTTATATCAACATAAAGAGTTAAGTAAGTAGGGATCCAATTAAAGTTTTCTCCGATGTTCCTTATTCTTTTCAAAACATCAAAAAGAAAAAAAAAACAGTCGCAATTTTTAAAAAGTTAAAATCATTTAAAATGCCCAATCCTGTGTGTCTGGTATCTTTAACGCTCCAGGAAGCTGAGTTAATTCCCTGTTCGACCCTTTCCTAATGTATTGAGGGCGAAAGATAACAAAACAACGTCATTATGTTTTCCTCGACTTATGAGAAGCCGTTATCACACGCACAGAATCCCATTTGCGGAAAGTGTTCTTGGCCACCACGACGTCCAATTGATTATATGTAACTGAGAGGCAAAGGTTGATGTAAGAGGGCCATGAAAAAAAAAAAAAAAAAAAACATCGACACACAGCTGTCAGACCAAGGCTGCTAATAACGACCACGGAGAAGGGCATCCTGTGGGTATTTAGAGGTCATGGTCACGTGTTGCGAGAGTACAAGAGAGGCGTCATTATTTTCTTACTAATCACCTCCAGCACACGATTATTACACACGATACACAATGAAGCATCCTTGGATAGCAGAAACAGAAAGAATGGCCCTGAGAAAAGAAGAGTGTACGCATACATAACACGTAATATGAAAAACTGACATCGAAAGAAACAATGGGTGTGCAGATGGGTAAGGGGGGGGGGGACCGAAGAAATCACGAGCTATCGGGCGGGGCATTCTCCCTTGCGGGCAGAAATGATGAGAACTCAGCTCATCATCACAGCCTAACACGTGTTTGTTTTGCTCTGGGAAAATGTGAATAATTTTACGCATGTTTTACAATAATGGATTCTAGTAATAACGAAGTCATAAAGCACTGCATACTGGAATGAAAGGATTTGAATATGTTTGGGATTCAAAATATCCACAATCGTACCGGCAGTAGACACAGGTGTAAGCTTGCGCTGTCTTAAGTGACATTTCGCATGTTCAGTTTGTCATCTGCTTTTAATTTACTTATTTTTTTTTTATCAGGCTGCTCGGTCTCGACATGTGGTCCCTTCTTCATTTTTGTAAAGTTATATGCAATTAACTTTTTATATGGCTACCACACGCGAGAGGCAGCACAGCCTATAGCATTTTTTTTTCCTATTTGTATTCATTTTCCATTTTTTTGTATTTTTTATTTATTTTTACTATTACTAGTAACAGAAGAATTAAACTAAATTAAATGGAGACAAATAAAAGGTAAATTAAAAATGCAAATTTAAGCTAAGTTAGAACAATACAATGCCATACCAAATTGTACACTAAATTAGAAAAATGAACTTTATGAAATGAATGTTTCATTCTGTCGATATAAAATTTAAAAATAAAATAAAATAGAAACTTGGTTCACGCAGCGTACTAATGTACTATATAGGTTTATAATCTTTCGTGGATGCGTCGCATTAAAAATATACTAGAGCGATGAGCTAAAAGACAAGGCGATCCTTATACTTAAACGGACACAACTTTTAATGCTGAGATCTTGAAAACGAAATTACTTTAGACAACACAATTGCTTTATTTACTATTAGCAAACTAAATGGGAGGAAAAAAGACATTTATTAATGATATCGTTCAGAATATCAGTAAATGTAAACATTCAAATACTGTGTAAAAGCAGAAACTTCTATGACTGCTATGGAAATACGATGCGATATTAATTTTAGTCGAAAACAAACAATTTTATTATACACAGAGAGTAATTCGAAACTGCTTCTTCATTTTCCGACAGTATCTTAGTCACTCTTAATCTAACATTTGTTTCTGCTAACAACCGATGACTTCTCAACCATGATAAAGATTTTGCTTGGAGTCTGATCGTCATCAGATTTGAAACATGTTAAATGACCAGCTTATTTTCTCCTGCTGTGTCATTCATAATGTTGAAATCTTTCTCCAGCCGCTTTGTTTCATTTGTTTTGAATTTTTAGATTCCAGTTAGCATTGTCTCCGGCACGTTGTGTGTGTGAGAGAGAGAATATTAACATGTTCTCATCCATGAATTAAAAAACAGAATTCCGGACTTTATGTTTGTACTACATACCCTCAATGTTATTACTTCCGTGGTAGATATCGAAGGAACCAGGTCAGAGGTGAGGTCCGTGATATCCACTAAATGAAGGCCTAACAACCAGAAATGGTCCTAATAGGATTTCTATTTCATTCTGCACCGTTCCGACACGCAACAAGTGATCAGAATGAGAAAGTACACGTTAGTGTCCCACTTGTCCGATAACAGTGACACATCGTAGCTAATTAAATTCACAGTGGAACGGTCATAAAAGTGCGCGTGATTCGGTGCTTAATTAACAGAAATGCTTGATTGCGATATCTCGTAAGGAAAGGATGGGGGGGGGGAGGGGGTAAGCCAAGTAAGAATATCAATGGAAACAAAACCTAGTGAAAACATAAATAAAGAAGTGAATGGCTCCTGTTAACATAGAGAACACTCAACTACGTCATGGCGATTCAGCTTTTCCGGTTTTTATGGGAGCAATAAAAGTAGGAGAAAGGGATACTGTATTCTGTTTTTGTATTTAGACAAGACATACAAGTATCGACGTTGTATTGGTATTAAAATATGAACTACTGTAGGGTAATTGCACTTTCACCGGGTGGGACACTGTTCCGGTTTCAAGAGAGCAGTCTGAGATTCACCTTCTTCCTCCTCCTCGGAGAGAGAATACTTCAGGCTAAATGAAGAGAGTTGGCATAGCCGCTCGTACAATAACTAGAGAATCTTAATGAAAATGCGATCGTATACATAAAAATGACAAAAACTTCCTGTATGCCAGAAGGGGATGATAAATTTCCCGTATACACTTACTGAAAGAAGAAAGTTCACATGCCATACTTATGAAGTCTCTAATATGTGAAAACGTATTAGACACGACAACAAAGTCTGTGCATTGTGGCTATCCACTTCTTGTGTCTTTCGGCATAATTGTCTGTTTTATCTCCATCGCTTTCTCAGACCGATAACTCATCCTCTTTTGAAAAGTTCAGAAAGCATATACTTGACTTAATGACTGAAGCAATTACTTTGACTATGTCACTACTTAATGGCATTTAAAAGATCTGTACCGTGTCTTACCACAGTCTTTTCCAAACCAGTCAACTGTGGAATCTAATACCTAATATGGATTAGAGCGATGCGAAGTATTATGGTTACATAAAATAGTACTAACTTAAACCTATATAATGACGGCGATATAAAAATACCACTGCGAGTAAAAGCTTCAAAAACTTTTAAACTTTTGTTGCTATTTTATTATATTTTACTCGCACTTTTGTCATTTTATGGGTTTTAAATCGGCACTTGCTGCAGAAAATGTTTCTGGGAGGTATCAGTTTCCCTCTGTTAACTTTTGCGTGTTCATAATACTATTTCTTATATAGTTCTTTTTCTCTACGTTTGAAGAACATGATTTTTTTTTTGCATCAGTTTAATAATAATAATAAAGTGTGCTGGTTCCTTTCCCTCTACTTTCATGTGAAACATCTGCGTTTAAGTCAAACACTGCACTCAGCAGTACTTGAGAGCGCGGGACAGTATTATGTCATAAGAAAAGGAAATTCCCCGTTTTCTTAGCGACAGCTAAGAAAAGGGAATTCGCTAAGAAATGTCGCTAGTTCAACATTCTTTTTAAAAAAATTTCTTCCTTTCAAAAGGAATATCAGGTGGTGGTGAAAAAAATGTAGAGTGCTAAGTATGAAGTCTTTCAGATGTACGGAAAATTTCCTACAGCGTTTGAACTGAAATATATATATTGAAAAAAAAAAAAAAATTGACAGCCTATTTTTCTACCCACTGCAGGGTGAAGGCCTCTCCCGTTGAGGGAGGTTTTGGGTCTATACTCCCATGGTGGCCCAGTCCATACTGGGAGAGTACAATCACAAACATCCATGCCCACGCGGGATTCGAACCCGCAGCCTATTGGCTGGAGAGCGGATAAGATAACCACTCTCCCTATTTTTTTTTTAAATCCCTCAGCGTCTTTATTCTTCGGCGCTAAGTTTTCAATCGTTATTCGTAAAGCAAATATAAAGGTCTCTGTTTGTAGATGATGATTATAAACATGCTAAGTTTTATCCGTACGTCATTAATATGCTTGAAGATATGCTCAGAAAACAGTGAATTTGAAAACTTTAAAATAACTATAAATATAGAAAATAAAGTACTGCTTATGTTTTTGCAACGCCAACGTATTGCTTGATTACTGGCGCAGAGTATCATTTCGAAATGAAAGGTTGCTAAGGAGATACAAAAACAAGGCTCGAAACCATCCTGACAAAGTACATTAGTGTTCTGAATACGAGGGCAGTCTTGTAAATACGAGTGCACAAGCTTCCCAAAACAAAACACAAGCAATAAATAAATTTGCGATAAATAAGGCGATACTGCCTATCAAGCGAATCCGTCAAGTTGTGATTTCTGTTGATTTCAGCGTCTTTCAGATGGTAAATGATTTTTACACATTCATGTGACATCACCCTATTGCTACTTATTAGACTTGAAACAGCAGGAAAATCTTGTGTCGTCTCCAGAGAAGAGTTTTGATGTAATTTCAGTTTTGCTGGAATTACAGTCATGAAAACATTAGCAGAGGATTTCTCAGCTTATTTACTTCTGGCTTGCCACGGTCTTAATAGGAAATAGGTTCCGAACCATTCGTGACCGAGATTGCTATCAAGATGAATGGTTACGTTTATTCAGCTTCAACCACTTCTTGAGACTTATAATATGAAAATACAATTCTTTCATTTTTTCATATTTCATGGTTTAAATAGCGATATGCTATGGAAAATTAAAAAAATAACCTACCGATTCTCTTTCGCAAATTTGGCCATTTCACTCGTATAAGCATTTATGCGCAGATCCCATTGTCTAGCATTACACACGTTATAGATGTGTGTGAATGTGTGGGGGATGGGTGTGAAGAAAGAAAATAATAATGGCCGGAAAAAAACTGAACACCAACTGGAGAGAAATATTTTAAAAAATACAAAATGCCCTGAAATTCTTATAGATGATAATTCATTGCTCTTTTATCAGCGCAATGAATCAAATAAAGTGCTTTAACCTACCTTTCCTTACTGGTTTTCAAGTAATACCTTCCATAGGGACTGAATGGTTTCAGGTACAAAAGTGGAGTGCCTTGAGTGTGGGAAAAGTAATTCCCAGAACTATTCCTTGCGTAGTTCTCCCTATTATTGTGGGAGAGGCGAGAGGTAAGGAAGACGGCCTCTTGGTACACTATGGCATCTTCGTCCAGACCGAACATTGCGAACTTTGACTAGCAGACCCTGCATCGGCGACGACATATAAATAGCATTGCGCTCTTCCTCCAAACTGCTTCTGAAGATCACATTCGTACTTATCTGCGCTCCAAAAAGCACTTTAAAAAAAGTCCGTATTCCGCACCAAAATTACTTGAGAGACGCACGGTGAGCTGGGGGGGGGGGGAGATCAGGGAGCATGCGATATAACTCTTCGCGCGGTTATAACCGTTCACGTGTCTACTGTTTTCGAAAGGGTGAACGCTACAACACTCGGCACGTGCAATAAGAGCGCGATCAGTATAGTAACGGAGAAACACGGTTTTGAATTCGAATCGTTGTTTTCACTGAGGGGCAAGGAGACGAAAGCTGTCCGGAGCCCTCCTTATCGCGTCTTAACTCCCGTTCACAACCTGATCCTCGATCTCAGCAGACCAGAACTGTTCACTGTCACGTGACGAGAGCGCCATCACATGCGACGGCAAAAGAAAGAACCACGCTGAGCTATGAAATGTGTAACCTCGTTGCAGCAAGGGTGTGCGAGTGACGGATTTCATATTAGTTGTGAGCTACGGCAAGGTTAGCATTTGCTGCTTTCATAACTCCCAATTGACAATCGGACCGTGAAGGCGGCGATGTAAAGAGCGACCGTGACAACAATGTGTGCCATGCACGGGAAGATTCTGACTTTTAATTTACTCAGTAGCCCGCTAAGCAATTCGTGAATGGTAAAATTACAAGGCACAATGTTCCAGCGTATGTGCACAGCCAAGAGATGCAAAATACGTCTTACTCCTCTCCTAGTATTAGAGTGCGATGTTTGATTTGTCAGCTTACAGAGAAATAAAAAAAAGGTGCATTTCTTTCCCTGTCAAGAGGTTGAATTCTGTCTCCGAATGAAACGAATCGAAGTGATCTGAAAAAAAAAATGTCGATCTGACTGAGTTCATGGTAGTCCATGAACTCAGTCAGATCGACATTTTTTTTCCTTGTGTTTCGCTCAGGAGAAAGTACAATGCTAATCAGACTGAGTATAATGAGAGTATAAAATCTTTTCCCTGTATTTCGCACTAGGTCAATCGCATCGTCACTATAGTTCCCACCTAACCTCATTTAGATTACCTGTCACTAAAGTTAAGGCAACGTTAACAAGCGAGTCCTATAGATCTAGGATACAACCGAAAGAAAGGGCTTCTCATGGTTGTGTCCGTGTAAATTACTTTCATTTGACAAAAAAGAAAGAAAGAAAGAATAATACGAAAATAAAAATAATAACTTCTTAATCGATGACCACAGCAATTTATAGATGAACATTTAATTTTTGAATTTATCTAATATGAGGAGGAGACAGCTGAAAATTAGAGGTTATTTCAAAGAACATATGCCAATAGTAGAGGCCTGTTTCGCTTGGCAGAACAAGCCTCTAATTGAAGGCATAAATCAAGGAAAAAGAGAGAACAGTAATAATAAGGATGATTATCAGAGACCTAAGAGTCAGGGACTCAACGAGGAAGGCCACATATCAACCATAAAATTGTCATAACATTTTTTTTAAATTCGTTCATATTACCTACACTCACTACCTCCAAAGGAAAGCCATTTTAATACTGAATTGCTCTATGAGAGAAGAACTTGCTCTCACTTGCATTCATTCTCAACTTCCATGGATGTTCTCTTTCCATCCTCCATAAAATTAAAAATTCAATCCACTAGTATCCTGTATGAGCCTTTCAGAAGTTTGAAGATCTCTATCACATTACTTACCTGTCTCCTGTTTGCTAGTAACTGCAGTCCACAAATTCTCAATCTGTTCTCATAATCTACATTTCACACCCTCCGTATCGACTTTACAATGTAGCTTAACAATCTCTTTACCGTAATTACATCATTTCAGAAACCAGGAAACTAGATCTGGGCACAAACAGTCCAGGTGAGATCGTATCAAGGCCTTGTAAGGAGGCAAAATACGATTCACATTATCATCAAATTCCTGCCATGCAACCTCAAAGGGTGTACAGGATATTATGATAACATTACATGAAAAACTTAAATCATTACTAACTTCCTATCTACAATTTTCCTTCAAATCAATCTGTTACCTGTCAAGACTCCAACATTATCAGATCTTATATTTCTTTCTTCTAAGTCACTTTTTACTGTATCAATCCACCTATATCTTGGTCTTCCTCTGGGTCTTTTTCCTGTCAGCCTGGCAGAGAACATTTGTTTTGCTAATCTTTCCTCTCCCATTTTTTTAGGTGACCACACCACCTATGGAATTAATTAGAATTCTAATTTCAGATGCAATTTTATGGATGGGGGGGGGATAAGTGCCTTTGAAGATCCTTACAAAGGATCTTCAATTTATTGTATTTAATTTATATCTTAGTTTCAGTTAGATGCAAACAGTTGTCCATCATAAAAGTAGAATAAAAAAAAAGAGAGAAAACAGTCACAACTAGATCACTCACTTTAAATTTCTTGCTACAATGAATCCCATATAACTCAACGGTACAGGAAAACCGGAATGGATTATCCTGGTCAAAAAAAAAAGAACTGAATCCGATGGTAAACTTGATCAATGCATTCGCTTATACGGTGACATCACAAGCACGCATATGAAGGATAAAAAAAGATTGCAAACTTCAATAACGCTATATGTAGACATTCCTACACGATTTAGAAAGATAATTAATTTCGCCAAATATCAACTCCTGCGGAAGAAATAATTAATTTAGCCTTTGGAATGCTATTGGATAATTAATTAGGCCTCGGGTGGAACTGTTAGGGAAGGAAACTGAGTTATTCATTGAATGAAAAATTAAATATCAATATCAGCTGGCTGGTCAAACCAGGTGGCAAGAAAACGAGTCATATTAGGGAAGTAAACCCACTGGAAATAATCACAAAGCAAAACATAATTGCTATGATATCACGGTTTACATAAATTATAACCGGGGGTTTGGTTCCCAGGAGACAGTCATAAAAGACCCAACCGCACTGCTCTCAAGGTGTGTAAGGTCACAGACGATCCCAAGTAGTACTATTATTGAGATGAGCAGGGTCATACAAGGACATCGTATCCATCCTTGAATTAATCAAACCCCCCTTGCAACCATTTCTATCCTTCAAACTGCCTTTTGTTTTGCATTCACAATATAAAACCACTAGGACAATGACGAAACAATAAGACAGTAGAGTATTGTGAAGAAAAAAAATTTTTTTTTTCTTTAGCTTGGAAACAGGGCCCAACAGCAGTGGATCGTTTTGTTTCTAAGCAGCTAGCTGGAAACAGTAATATATATATATCTAAATAGATAAATGATATTAAATAATCAAAAGAAAATGAATATATAAACAAACACTTAACTAAAAATGTCTCGTAAAGCAACCTTAATACTACATTCCTGAAATAGATTGCATCTCTTTGGAGAAACTCGTATTAAATCTTATGGGAATATTATCTTCCATGAGAGAAAATAGCAAAAGACAAAATTGTTTAATATTTAAAAAAAATGGGGTTAACAATCAAAAACAGTTATTTGTTTCAATAAGGAAATACCGTGAGTAGGCATATATAAATAAATTATAATACCGGAATAAACTCGTTATGATTATTTTTTATTAGTATAATTTTCGCCCAAGTATCCAAAGCATCTTCAGTACAAGATTAGCTGTTTACATTCTTGTACTGAAGATGTCTTTGATACTTGAGCGAAAATTACAAATAAAAAAATAATAATTTACGTGAGTTTATTTCCAAATTATAATTTATTGAAATAAAAGTATTTACATTTGGTTGTTACTTTTTTAAGTAAATATTTTAGATTAAAATATATAAACTCCGGTTAGGGAGGTCTCTGTGACCCCTAATAATGAGCCGTCACTGAGGCAGTCAACTTTCGCTTTGTTTACCCGCCAAGCTTGAAGTTTTTTGGAGCCATGGACGGTTGAATGCATCTGGGAGATCAGCATGACTGCTGAGGCTTGTTTGAAAATCATCAAAGTATCAATTCATTATGCCAAAAATAATAACTGGAGTCATGCTTTCCTTCTAACAGACAAGTCGGCCAAGTCTTAGTAATACGTGGAACTCAAAGGTAAGATAAGAAGCACTTTGAACGCTCCGGTTTGTAGCAAGTTTATTTTTAAAACCGCTTTGACAATTATAGAGCTTTCTTAAAACGTGAAGAATTATGCATTAAAACGGTGATAAAAACAAACAAACAAACAACTAATCTGCCTCTCCCCTCAGAGTTTAGGGAAAATGGCTCTTTACAGAGCAAGAGTCAAAAGTTCCTGTTCACAGCAGACATTCACCCCCTATCGGTCAGTTCACTTCAACTGCAGTTTACTCTGGGACGAAATTTTCACTCTTCAGAAAGTTTTCGCCTTTCTTCACAAGCAGTTAATGTGTTCTATTATCCTTCTCTTTATGGATTGCCTGCTGATCAGGAAGCGGATAAACGAATAATAATTTTGGGCTACTTATATTGACTGTTTTGGATAATACCAAAGAGTTCAAATGTTTAGTGATTTTTCGGGTCATTGAAAGCTCATTTTACAAATAGGGTTATTGGTATCGATACGTATCATGGCATTTTAATAAGCAAGTCTTAAAAATAGTTAGTGCTAAAATCAGATAATATTCAGTACCATATATAGTTGAAATTCACTTTATTTTAATTTTTCTCCCATGAAATTTATTAACAATGTCATTAGCGAGTCGAGGAAAGCCAACCCACTTTTTCTTCAGAAGTAAAAAAGCGCTTAGATGTGACTAGAGAAATTCAAACTTACATTTCTGAAACAGTGTAATGTAAATTACCTAACGAGCATTTCGAGTTCCAGTATAGGAAGCCCGAAAAAGAATGAGTGATGTATACTGAAGAGTTTTAAACAAGGGAGATGGATGACAAAAAGAAGGGAAATTTGGGAAAACCGAAGTTCTCTGGGTTTCTCCAGTATTCTTTCGTAAATTCACAGTATTGCTATAAACGAACGCATGAACACGAGGTTTTAATAGACTAATATCTTTTAATAATTTTAATGTCTGTTTTAATAGACTAATATCTTTAACATTACTGGTGAGAACTAAGCAATAAACTCAGGGAATCGGAATAGGTTTTGAACTATAAAGGTTAAAGTTGCGCCGAAGAGTTCCCATTTGCAGGCCATGGAAGACGGCAGAAATTATATGTGCAAAGCAGAAAAGTGATTACACACACACAAACAAAGTTGGAAAATGTGACATATTCTAATGAAGGGATGCAAGAATCTCTCGCAACAGGTTATGTCACAAAGCTGTCCCCATTTTCTTTCGAAAGCAATCAAGAGTTCATAAAAATGCAAACTTAACATGTCTTAGTATTATTCCTTCCTTCTTGTTTTATGCCTTACGCATCGACCCACCTTTCGAAATCAGATCCGACGGAAAAATGGGGTTAATCCTTATTCCCGAAGTCTCATACGGCTGTATATTGCGTGTATCCCTACCTGTTGCAGGATGAAAAACCAGACTTTCTGGGAGAAAAAAACCAGCCACCTCCGTATGAGACAGGCTCTCACCTTCTGATGAAAAGTTCTTCACGTCATAGATGGAACTCGAACCCAAGTCTTTCCAACCAGAGGGCACCGTTGAAACCAACTGAGCTGCGCAGGGGTTTCTCTTAGTATTGCATTACCTAAAAAGACATGAACTCTTTGTATTGAAGTGGATATTATTGTTCTTTTTAATATCGCTTACTTCAAAGTTCGAGCAGTTCACTGGTCTGACAGCTGTTTCGAACTATCGGGTTAAATGTGAGACCAGCAAAAACCCCAAATACTTCAAATAGACTCGTACTTGAAGGTAATTTTATTAAGCGATATCCATCGGTGTCTAAATCGTAATTGATGAGGGGGGGAGGGCATAAAATCCTCCAATTTCTAAGTTTTCTTTGGATTGGTTAGAAATAAGGCCATCAGGAAAGTATATAATTTCTATTAACCACGTCTTATGCTCCGGCCGGAGGTCCTCTTCTAGATTGGATTCGAACTCCCGTCTTTCCAACCTTAGAGTAATATCGCGTTGTCTTCGGTTACACCACAAAAGTGGCGTATCTTAGAAGTAAACCTTATTAACAAGAAGAATAAATATCCACTTTTTGAAATATTTACTTATTAATATCAGTAATTACGAAATGCAAAAGTTATGGCACATCATTGCTGTGTTCGGTCATATGGCTGATAAATGCCAGCTCATCTCTTGCTTCAATTTTGTCGATATACGAAAAAAAAGTGTTTTCTGAAAGGCATATTCTGAAGAAGAGTCCCATAGCATATCACGGAGGTTATTCCTCAGCATCTTACGTCATAAATAAGAGTGAAATTTCTCTAGTCCATGTTTACTGACTTGAACATTTCACTAAAAATACCTCTCATTAAGGAAAAAAAGAAGGAAATGAAAATTAAAGGCCACAATTAGAAATATCTAGAGCGTGGACTATAATTGGGGTTCTCATGGTCACGCTTTATCAACAATAGTTAAAAGTATTATGCGAACTTTTCAGGAAAGAAAATCTCAGTACCATTAGCAACAGGATTTGAAATTAGCTCGAAACAGTTAATTTCCATGAAGTCTTAGAATTCCCATGAAGTGCTAGATGTGAACCCGTTAGGTACACAAGAGAAGCTATCCGGGTCTCCTTATCTGCCAGCAGTGGTCCGCTATTTCTTTTATGTGTTTCATTAACTTCCTGCACCGTGTTGCGACGATCGTGATATCACACGAAAAGGTGCAATAGTGAAGGCAATTTTTCTATCATAAAAACGTGCAAATACTCGCTCCACCCACTTTATCTAACGCAAAGAAAAGTAGATAGCGTTGTCCACGGTTTGTCTCTTTAAGGTCTTCACACCGAATAGGCAGAGTCAATGGATTTACTTGAGCAATCATGCATTCCAGGAATGTCAGCATGTATATAATTGACAAAGAATACAGGTAAACCTTTTTGATACGGGCGTCCAAGCGATGCCATGTCCAAGTATAGTACCGTACGGGTGCTTACTTTAGATATTTAATATGCATTTCCTTGTTTTTAACGTCTCGAAGGTTGATGGAAACACTTCTTTTTACTTTCGACTGATATAAGAAAAGAAAGAGATGACTTAGACGTTGCGCTCAACACCTACTTGTTCACTAAGCCATCTTGACAAGCTAACTCGTGTGAGGTAAGCCTACTTGATGAACACTAACAAAAGCGTCAAAAACAAATAAAAGATGGTACGGAAGTAGGAGGGAAAAGGCGTGTAAGGAAATAAGGCTAAAGTATTTAAATGAATACACGTAAAGGACTAATCAAATAAGTTGGGGAAAAGGCAAAAACCCCAAGTGATTTCGAATCTCATATATCAAAATGAATGCATCTTTGTTCTGTTTGGTGTCTACAAATTTACATCGAGGTATATACTACCCTTTTTTTTTTGTGCCGCTTCTCTAATTTGTCTAAGTCGCTTAGTGTATGTCAATACCTTTTGTAGTTTTTGAAATCTTATACTACAAAAATGTGCTTAACATTTTTAACCAAAATTTAAAAATGCGCAGCAAAGTAATCTGAATTTTGAATTGACGTGTCGTTCACTTATACGAATGCAATTAAAAGAAAGAGCCCACTGAGAACGCATGTTTTAAGAAATACTATGGTAAGAACAAAAAAAGTTGCCAGTCGATTATATAACATCCTTAATATATGTAGTTTCTACTGATTTAAAAAAAAAAGTAGAGAGATCCGAGACAAACATAAATAAAATAAAAAAAAAAAAACGGACAAGCATATTTTTGCACACTGACTCTATTCATTATACAACTGAGTTCAGGGCCGTTCTTGGCTTACATACAAACATATACTCCCCGTTAGGCCTAATTTTGACATTGAAGATATTCGAATGAAATCGAAAGATGTCACGACAACATTCAGTAGAAATAGAAATCCATTTTTTTTCGATGATTGCAATCCCCCCCCCCGCCCTACACGAAAGGTTTTAATTCCATAGCATATTTAATACTATGGATTAAGTGTTAGATAATACGGGGATCCAAGTATTACCCAAAACGTGGAACTTTTTAAAGCCATTTCAGTCTCCAAGAAGCAGAGTGTGGGTGTCTCATACCAGGTGGTGAATTCATCTACCACTTAGTTTCCCAAATATTCAAGCTACAATGGGATTATAACCCACAGTCTGTGGGTTGGAAAGACGTTATTCCATCAACCCACCAATGAAAATTGAATGCCAACTCTCATTAACTTTTATCCACACAGAGCGAAATTATCGCTTTAATTTGGAATCGTTTTGCCAATACAGTGGTCCCAGTGAAACCAAAATTGAATCAGTGGATTCTAGTAGAGATTTCACACACCGGATTTTATGAAATCCATCCAGAAAGGGAGAAGTTATTACTTTGTATTATTTTTTATTAAAGTTTGCCACTTAGTCCGATTACAAATTATAGTAAGAATTCCAAATACCGAAGTTGAACAAAATGTCTGCAAAAATCGAACCCTAGAAATAAGAAACACATGGACGGATAAAACGAATCGAATGGGTGCTATGCATTTTGAAAAAAAAAAAAAAAAAAAATCTATTGAGGGTCGATGTCGAAAATAGCATAAAGAACACGATTTTTTTTAAAGTAATAGCCACATTCAGGACATTTCAAGACATATGGCGACACGTCGGCTAAAATTATTCAGTGATTATAAACAACAGCCAATCTTTCCAGCAACGCAAATAGCATATACGGAGGTACTGTCCTACTACATGCTTGTTCACAAATGGTGTAAAAGAAATGAAATTATGAGGCAATTAGGAGGAAGAGGAGCTAAAATATTGGCTGTATTTAAATTTTGTTCTAAACAACGCGGACTAGCACAACTTATAAAGTCTATCACATAATATGAGAAAAATTTATTTCATAAAACATAAATAACGAGAACTGATTTTTTTTTTTTTATTAATATTTCACAACTCCGAAGGTCATTTACCCATACATCTATATCACTTTCATGAATTAAGTCGGTCTGAAGTCACTCTGATATCGTTTCAAAAGACGTATCTTTTCTTCCGTTTCGGCACCGATGCATTTCTTTTAAAATAGTCTCGATGATAACCATAAGTGGCAATTATATTGGCGAGGTCTTCAAAACGTACAAACGTAAAGAAAAACTATATCAAGAAAAACAAGGAAGCAAAAAACGAGAATCGAATTGGCAATGAGATCTCGAAGGGAAAGCGCTAGGGGGAGTGATCTGCCCTGTGGCGTACATGGGTAAGGATGATCACGATAACGTCTCGTGTCTGGTTTTATAAGATTGAGATAATAATCTCATGAAGTTCTCAACCTGCCGAAGAAACAATAGATGCGGTCTTCCCAAGATCAGGTTCGGAGATATCGTGTTTTGATAGGATGACGATAGCTTTGAAATCCTATCCAATGGATGTTGATTTTTACCAGCTGTCCGATAAATTGCATTTGAAATTATTGATGAGACAACAACGTAGCAAGCAAGACAAGCCAACACTAATGTAATTACGAGATTTATCAATAACAATATAATTTATTTTCATCGGTGTCTGTTAACCTTTCTTAATAAGCTTGCAATGCTCTCGAGTGTATTAAGCAGACTGTCGTGCAAATCTTTTTTTTTGTTTCTCTTTATTATTTTCTGATTCGCTGATACGGTTGCAAATATCAAAAATACTTCTTTGTGCTCTGCTATTATTAATAATAACATTTTAGCTTCAACAGACGATTTAAAAGCCAGGAAAAAGTTATTTATCATCCAATAGCCTTTAAAATAAAACTCTTCTGCATTCAGGGACAACAAATAAATCTGTCGCTAGTGAGGTGAGATGCCTCTGTTTCTAACATTCACTTGGCCATTGAAAATATCATTACTCCTCCTCCAATAAATGTGTTTAAGAGACAAGACTCTAACAAGAGCAGGTGAGTAGCTTGATGAAGTTGATTTCAGTTGTTTTTTAATTAGCGATAGCAAATCACGTTATTTTTCGTAACACAAGCAATCAGTTAAAAAAACGAGAGAGAACATTAAAATCGACATTCCCTAATCCCTAAATGGATTATCCTTTTAATGATGTCACCATTTTTTCTAGGAATATTGCATCCTATTTAATCCTATTAAAAACCATGGAATATCACTCTCACATTTGAGGTGGTGCGCCCAAAATTTCATAAGAATTCTTGATGATATACAGAAAAAGGCGATTCACTTTATAGGGACCTCTTTCACAGACTCCCTTCATTTAACCTTCCCATAGGCGCTCTGTTTCTGCACTCAGTCTTTTCGAAAGGTGCTTCCATGGGCTTTGCTCTACCAAACTGGCCATTATCATTCCTCTACTTTCTTCCAATCATGTAAGAACTGGAGCAGCTACTATAGAAGATACGAGTCAATATCCGTACAGTCTCCAACTCTGAAAAAAAACGAACGAACTTCTCCTCATCTTCCTTCATTCCATCCACCACTATTCTTTGGAACAACCGCCGCCCCCATCCTGTTTTTTTGGCAATAAGTACAATCCCCAGCTCTTTAAGAAATGTAGTAATAATAGATTATTTCATTCTTCTTAATCACTCACTCACACATGACACTGTCATCGTCTTGTGACCTTTCATGTGTGAGGTCATTATAAAAACAAAGAAAGGAAAAAAACTGCTCAACGTTTTCTTTTAAAATTATCACACATTTATCTTTCCTTTTGTAATTTCCATATTGTACTTACGGTAATTAAGTAATCCAACTGGATTATATTTGTTTTCAAGCGAGGTTTTTTTTAATCTCGTGGGTGATTTTTAAAATTGTAAAAATATGCTAAATTGCTTCTAATCAAAAACTAAAAAGTATTCTGTGAAAATGATTCAACTTTGTGGTGTCACACCATCGCAGATTAACCCTCTTTTGCTGTTATCCCTTTTCCGGGGCCTTTTCAATTTAAACTCGGTTACTTAATTCTGTCATTGATATATTTCCCCTTTTGACATACATATGTGAAATTAAAATTTCAAACTCAAAATAGTAATACATTTCGAAATATTTTTGTCAAATCTTTCCATCTGCATGACTATTATTTATGCTGACAGCTCCTCTTTTCAGAACTGACGAGTGAAAATTTTCTTGTCTTCGACACCAAACCGATTTTTACACATACAAAACTGACCGCATTTTTCTGCTAAGGACTTGAGAAGTATCTTGAGTGAGGCAAGAAAGGCTTGAGTCACAGAAGGCGCTTTTGAAAGAAGCCGGTTTAATTAATAATGCTGTTTCATCTCCTTGCTGCAGTGGGTCTGAACTTTAAACAACATCCTGTTCCACACCGTTGGTGAAGTATAGCGTCTTGCTCTGCATCCCATGTTGTCTGACATTATTACAATAGAGCCTCTGTAGTTTTGTCGTAAGAAACCCAGGGAATCCGTCATTCCAATCAACACCTTGACGGCAGTGATATTTATTTCACGATAAGCCATATTAAGGCTCAATACGTTAAAGAACTTTTTTTAAATTTTATCTCTAGGATTAACATGATAAGTAGGCTAGTATTCGGAAGATTTTTTTTAGGATGCTCATCACTTAAAAGTTTAATACAGTAATTATATTATTATTAAAAACAAATTCGTGACACGTATTTTAACGTTAAATATCACTTTTTTCCCCAGCTCAGAAGATTATTTGCGGTTTTATGTGATACTGTCTCAAACGAGTTTTTTCATAATAAAAATATGTTTCTCTACTTCAAATTATCATCCTTTAAGCAGAATATTGAAAGCCGAAATATCTTCGATTCTTAACTCCATTTTTACCCTGCAACATTCCACAATCAGCTCAGAAAAATCCTTCCAATTCTACTAATAGATAATATAAGGTAAGACATCTAACTTTTATCTATCATACAGTATGGTTTCAGCTTAAACGTTACGTAATAAGAGAAGTCTCTTGTAGGAATATAATTTACTAACATATCAAGTGTATGTTCGAGAAAACTGGCTCTCAAAGGGAGTCTGCACAAGACAAAACACAAAAAAAGGGAAAAAATCATAGGTTACATTACATCCCCCCTCCCACACACAAATGGAAACACGTCTCCATTTTTTGGGTGTGTAGTATGTGTGGAAAACATCTGTTTCTAAAAAATTTTAAACACCTGCGTGTAAACACGTTTCCAAACGGACGTTTCGAATGTCCATCACGACTAGATTGAGACTGGCTGGAATTAGAATGAGGCCAGTATATTATGTCTATGGATGGCGTGTGTTTTGAAGCTAGTTTGTCCCTTTTCTTGCGAGGGAGGGAAAGAAGATGAAAAGGATTTTTCAAGAGGAAAGAAGCATTCTGCACCCAGGAATACTTCTTTAGGAGACAAGTTTTCTTACTACCAAAGAATGCATACATTAACCAGTTACTAGCCATGTGATACGTGATGAGGAAGAGATAGGGTTCAAGCCTGTGTGTGTGTGTGTGTGTGTGCGCGCGCGCGCGCGTGCATACGACATAAATTTAAAAAATAATTACATATTTCAATTCTATTTTTTTAATTTTGTTGCATTACGAAGAATGAAGAGATTTCCCTTCCATGTGATGCAACATCATTACGATACTCTCGATGAAGAAAAGACGGTAGATATTCCCTTATTTCTGAACTTCATGTGAACTTGCATGTGCAGTGTAACCGCATTAATATACACTACAAGTTAGTACATTTGTTAGCCTGGTAAGTAGAGTGGAGATAGCGTGTTTGTTTCCAACTAATAAGCTGTACATTAGAATCCCACGTTAGGCAATGGATATTTGTGAATAGTTTTAAGTGGCAGATGATTTTCATCGCCCGGTGTGAGACAGCCGCTATAATTAGTGGCGGTTTAAAATTGTTCGAAAAAATTCTGTGCGTCTCTTAGAGTATGGTTCCCGGATGGTATAATCCTTTAAGTCACGGATAGTGTTAATATACTATGAGTTTTATAATTTTTTGTGGGTGAGATAATCATAAGAAAAGAAAAAAAAAAAAAGACGTATCGCAAAGGTTATTCGATCCAAGCCTATATAACTGACGGAGAAAAAAAGTGGCCATTGATTTTAAAATCTGTACGTTTCGTCTAAAGACTTTCTGTCTTCTCATGTAAGACAGACTTATCAGTGCTATTATTCATGTCGAAGGAACAGAAAATTACGTAGACACTGGAATGCAAATGAATAATTTACTAGCTAAAATCAATTATTTTCAAGCCGACGTTTCGCTAGTTTAAGCTAGCATTATCAGAGGCAATTTAACACTACACATTCAGTGAAGACACAAACCAAAATGACCTAGATAATAAGGACAGTCCGTGCATGGGGGCGGGGGGGGGGAGACTGTGGCACTCATCATGGCGATTCCTGTTGTTAATCCTGATGGATAGATAGGACAATGTGTTAAAATCTATGCAAAATCATAACGACTGCTGTCCATTCTGTTACAGTTAACCGGGTTCTGCAGAACTGTATCACTTCCAGGAACAGCCTCTCTGATTTAAACCGGAATTTGTGAAGTAGCCTGGCTTTCTTCCATCTTATGAAGTGAATCTTTCTCTAAGGCATGTTGAGATAGTCCGCTTTTTGGTTCTCCATTCCAGATGTATTTTTATGTTCGTTTTTCCTGACCAAAGTAGTTTGTCCTGTTTGTCTGAAATAATGAGTTTTACACTGGCATGGGATGTTGTAGACACCTGGGAAGGAGGGAGGGTCCAGGTGTTCTTTGTTTTAGGCAGGTAGATACTTTGTTTAGAGTGTTGAATTCTGTTCTGATTCTGTGCCTTTTCAGGAGAGAGCTCAGTTTATCTTTTGTGCCTTTGATGTGGGATAAAGATATAATTTATAGTCTGGCTTTGGAATGGGGATTAGTTGTTCTTTTTAAGGAGTTTGGCGAGATTTTTTTTTTTGTATCCATTTTGTTTGAATGAGGTAAGTAGAGACTGTTGTTCCGGGTGCAATGCTGGTCCTGAGGATGAAGTTTGGTCTGCCCTGGAGGCTAAAGTTTTGAAAATTCCAAGTTTTTGGGTAGGATGGTGGTGTGAAGTGACATGTAGGTGTGCCTATGTGTGTGTGGTGGTGGTGGGGGGGGGGAAGCTAACAGTAAACTGAACATATGAGGGACCTATCTGAGACAAGAGCCAGTGAAATTGATTCGAAGATGAATATTACTGAGGAAATGTAAAACGTTAGAGATAGTCTGTGGACCATGCTGCCAAATGACAAAGACAATCGACTATATACCTCGACCATGCTTTGGGTTTGAGTAGGAAGCCGAATTAAGTGTCAAAGATTCCAACGATTCCATGTATAAGTTAGCGATGGTGGGGAGGTGAAAGTGGGGAACCCATTGGCTACACCTTCAATTTGTAGCCAATTTCGACATAAATAATAGCAACAGTACGGAAATTTATACACGGAAAGACTTATCCATGCATCTACGATAAGGAAAACATCTTAGAAGACAGTCCAACAGAAATATGAAGTTCACCGCATTGTAACTAACTCTAGTTAAGAAATTCTATTGAGTGTTTGTATTTGTTCGAGAACTTAACTGTTCTCAATATTCGACACTGTGCAGAATAGTAAAAAACGATCACGTAACTTTCCATTTATACCGTAAACCTGCAGCTGTCATATTACATGCTGGAAAAGAGGGATTATACGGTAATAACACTGAACAGAATGATGGCGAAATTAAGGAGAAAGGAAACCACGTGCACCCTCAAGTTATTTCTGATCGAGCTGAATAAAGATGATTCTCAGTGAAGTGGACCACACTGCCTCAACTATGCGGGTGCAACCCTTCCATTCTACTGCAAGTCATTACTACTTCCAAGTACACTCGAGACGGTCAAAGGTCTTGTTAAGACGCTACCCACCTTGTTATTAGAAGGGGGGAAAATGACCACGCCAGCAAGTCCGTTCAACAATGAGGTTGTGCCCTTCATTGTTGTTCAGTTACGATTTCGAAGTCTCTGGATCAACAGGCGTGATAGATTCAGTACAACACCCCCATATAAATAGGGTTGAACAAACGTAACTTATTGTGGCTGCTGCGTGAAAAAGAATAAATTTATCCCGATGTTATTGTTGTCAAAGGATAGCATCGTTACTACCCATGTTACACGTACATGTGCAGCGAAATAGTCGCATATCGGTAGAGCGGATAATGGAAGTAGTTCGAAATGTTGCCTAAACAGTCACTCCCTTAGCAGAACTTGTAAATGACGCTTTCCTGCACGAATAATTTTACGATCTGAATATTTAATTAGTTTTTTTTTTTATATATATATCTGAGTAATGCTTTATACAATATGTCAAGCTAGTAAGACCACAAACACTCAACTTATGCAATCGCGTCTATTCATTAAGTTTGGCCGTGCTTAATTTTTAATCTGTAATCAGAAGAAATTTTGAATACAGTCGGTGGCTTCTTCCCCGTCTACCGCATTGATTACTCTTTGCATATCGAATAGCGAGTCACTCTTAGAGTATTAAATTCTTTTTTTTCTCCCGAATTGAAACCTCTACTTGCAAGTCATGCAGCCAACCAACGCCTCCGTAGCGAAGTGGGAAGAAAGATGTCAATTAGTTCAAAAGCCTGGGTTCGAATCCCGCTAAGAATAATACAAAGCTCATCATTTTGTATGATCCGTAACCAGCAGTATGTTAATCAGTCACAGAAGGAAGGGGAAACTCGATTTTTTTTTTTTATCTCCTTACACTCGTCTCATGGCCGAAGCTGTCTGTATCTTAATCCTGCATATCCTTCTGCTCTGTGTATTTAGTATAGATATTATGTATAACTAGAAGGATTATAAATGCAGGCGATTATAGTTAGAGGTAAGTCGGTAGTGACCATGTTCTCGGAATGGAAAGAACTAGGTTCGAAATCCATCAAGGGGACGAAGGACCTTCATCAGAACTTACAAAAATGGCAAATAAGTTGAGTGAATTCCAAATTTTTGAAGATCTTAATAAGGGAATGTAATTTATAAGTCCTCGATTAGGCATATACAGTTTCGTTTAATCTGTTTTTATGTCAAGTCAGTTCCCGTATTACGACACAAAAAAAAGTATTCTTTCCACAAGATCATTATAACACCGCTATGACATAACGCACTCTGTAAGTGTTAGAAAAATATCATTGGGATACAGGATTTTAATGCTCCTTTCCATCTGAATAGAGAGAGGAAAGGGGGTGATGAAATCTCGTTTCGAACTTTTCATGACAGTAGCTTTATTTCAACTCTTCATGCAATATCTGTGTTAATTTCTTGCCTGAATCGACAACGTCTTAGGTTTACATCTTCAGTTAAACTCAGCACGATGGTTAGTATCCTATTTTTATTTCATACAGAAAACAGGACAGTTTAAAATGTACAGAGTATAATAGATGTAATGTAACAATCCTCAACAATATTTTGAAGATCCATAAGACGTAATTTAAGATTACCTTAAAAATATTTCTAAACAAGATCTTTTAATTTTGTTGTCGTAAATTTTCAATATTGTTAAAAAACAAAACAGAAAAGGTATTTGTGAGCGAAAAACTGGCTGGCTGAAAAGGCAGTGTGGTAACTCACTAAGCAATAGTTTAAGTGTTCATTACTCTTCGAATAACACAAACAGCATCAGCAGAAAAGGACCATTCTGATCCACCTTTAGACAAGGACTGCAGAGATAAGAACGGAAACCTTCGCAGGTGTTTCTCAGTTAGCGAAGCATCACTGGGCAATTGCAATTCTAAAGAAATAACTGGTTTTGCTGTAGCACTGATAAAGCATTCAATGAATTAATGGACGTACAGAGAAAAAGATTCTACATTTGAAATAATTACTTTTCTAAAGGAAGTTTGGAAAGATGCATCGGGCAATTTTATGGCACCTGAAAAGTCGTAAATACTATCAGCTTATAAATGGCCGTCGAACAGCATTTAACTTTGTCCAAAATGTTGATATTTAATTATCATTGGCATATTGCAATAATAAAAACCATTTAGTAGTAAGGTAGTCCTCCTTTAATAGCTGACCGTGTGTCTCATCAATGGAACATGTAAGATGCCTATCATAATTAGTTATCCAACTACGTGTTGTAGAAATGAGTTATGGAAGCGGAAAGAGGATGTACGGCCCAAACTATGAACTTCGCATTTCAAACACCAAACGTTTTCCATGCAGTAAGCATATTTGCACCTTTGGGGTTAATGCACCTCCCCCTCCTCAACAGATCACAGAGAACGACGCCATTGTGATTGTAGTGAATATCCGGCACACCAAACCGAGCCCTTAAACGCGCTTCGCTTGCGGTCCTGTTTGGAGCTAAATGTGACAAGCAGTCGTACGGGTAAAATCAGAGAATGTCAGTCTGAGAAGCGACCCGGGAATAAATCTACTGCTAAAATAGTGGACGGCGCTTTTGTTTGCCGCTAATCTTCCCCACTTTTTTCTCCCTCCCAACCGCCTCACGGGAAGAGACTGATGAAATATCTCGCGCTTCCGAAAAGATTGGTCTGCCAACATCATCTTCGAGGCATGCCAACACTCCTTTCGATGACCTTTCAGGTTCAGACGTCGCTGAAACCAATTCTTCTCAGCTACGCACGGAGGTAAGCGACAATAGGCGATAATTCATTACACAATTTATGGGCCTGTTACCTCCTTTCTTCGCGAGCACTTCCAGTGGAAAGTCAGGGAGGGGGAAGAAAGCCATCACCGAGCGTTGCACTCTCATAATACCGTACCCGCAAAGAAATCCAGTCGACAGAGTAGCAAAGAATAACTGAATGCGGTTTCGTCTAAACTAGAAATAATAGCACACTGCAAACATCTCACTTGCAGAAGAGATCAAAAGGAAACTAGAAATACGATAAAGTTACCGAGGAATGGAGGGAGGGGAGAGTGTAAAGTAATTCGACTTTATTATCCATAGAAGTTTGCTAAAGAGAAGTTCGTCGACACGAGAGAAACTACAGCAGAGAGCTAGCGAGTCGGGATTTATGTTGGATCCTGGATACTAGCGTTTTTCTTTGCTAATAAAAAAAAATAAAAATAAAAACTAGCTGCTTTGTAGTAAAAACTAGATATCATCTGCGATAACATGGGATAAAGCTCAGTCAAAAATTTAGTTAGCCGAGTGCCATCCCAGGAGGAAAGCGCTACAGTTTACCTCGTCTCTGAATGAGGAAATTCACCTTTTATATTTTCAGACATTCTTCACAAATGAACCGCATTAATAAAAACAAAGTTGGATTATGCAAGAGAAAGAATTCCTCAGGTTAAGCTTAAGTTGATGTAACGATTCGCATCTAAAGAAAGGTCAGCGAAGCTGCTGGTTGTAAAAGCAGGCAGCCAGACATGAAAGAGGATGGCGACAACTGACGCTCGCTAGAGTTGTCGCCATCTCGAGTGGCACGAGGCAGCTGTACTCCCAATTATCATGTTGTAAATGGCGAGCGTGTGTGTGTGTGTGTGTGTGTGTCACAGAAAGTATCCCGAGAAAATTAACTACAGTCGTTGTTCCATCTGCTCGGGTCCGCTACACGCGATTCCCTCGCTTATCAACACCACGTGCAAGCATGTGCCGCCGACGGTAGCGCTCAAGTCGTGTTTCTTATCGAGGGAGTGCCACCGAACTGGTGACGATTAATTGTCGTGGGAGGTGTTGTGGAATGCTAAGTTTCGCCACAGTCGCTGTTGACATCTGGCGGTCGGGAGCGGACGTTCAACTTCGCGTCCTAAGTAGGAGCAATGCTTTTGTATTTCGTTGAGCTGAATGAAATAACTATTAGAGAAATTATTGACACAGAAATTGCATATCGTATTCAGACTCATTTAACTGCATAATTGAAATGCTTATTATCAATTCTCAGATTATGAGTTTGGGTCATCATCATCATCTTATTAGGGAAATCGAAATTGTGTGCAAGGTACGTCCTTAGCATCACATTCGGTGGTATCGTCCTCAAGACTTTACATCAAGAAGGCAGATACACTACCAACTTGCTAATGAGGATACTGCTAAATATCAAAGTACCTAAGCAGATTCAATTATAAAAGTACTTGCTATGAAGAACAAATTAATGACCCCAACGAACTCAAAATGAGAAGCGTACCTTAAGTATCTTCATATGATTTGATAATGTTCACATTTTTTTTTCCTTCAGCGAAAACTTACGTTTAGAAAAAAAAAAGAAAAAAAAAAGCACGATTCCTTAATGTTGGGATAAAGAAGGTGTTTGGAATTAGGGCCGAAACAACTAAAGCTATGAGGCAAATGCATTACGTCTGTCGGCTATGAAATAATTTCCTGTTTCGTTTGTTAAGCACGGTTTCTAGCTATTTACATGTTGACAGCTTTTCATATAAAAAAAATCAGCGCAACCTCGCATAATTTATTTGAGATAAAGTTGGTTATATCGAGTTAGAAGACAGTGAAAAAAAATAAAATAATTAAAATAAATAAACATGTTCTCGAAATAAACTAGCCGAGTTTCCGTAATTTTGAATAAAAAAAATTTTCAGGAGAAGACCAACTAACTCACCTTTAGTTAAAAAAAAGCCCATATAAATTTTTTCATGTCGGAGGGAAACATCGATACTGATTGAGCTACGAAGGCTAGGAATCAGAGGGCTGCAGAACGCCGTTGCCGCATTCCTGAACAGATAAAGCAGGGTGTGCTGAATGCAATCCATTGCGTGTTCAGATCTTACCGTCAAAATGCTTTGTTACGATCCAAATTAGATCTTTCGAACTGATTAACTAATCTGTAGACGGTGATGCGATTTTATCCACAAACAACTTCCTTGATATGCCATACATTTTCATCGTTTTTCTTACCAATGATTGCCCACAATATTCAGCATCACTAATAGCTACCAACCGACATTCGAACTAGGAAAGCTAATCAGATGTTCTACCGTTTCCCTGTCTGGAAGAAAGTGTTAACATTTCGTTTTTTCAGTTTCTGCACAAACAGATGTACAAACATGCTGTTATTTCGAGTCCACTATTTTTTGATGAAGTAGAAATCTAAAAGAACAGCAGAGGACACAACAGACACTTTATAAGTCATCACTTCTCAAAAACACAAGTTATAACTTTGGAATGAACAGCGAATGACCCACCAGACCATTTGCTGTCCAGCAGAGGTGCTTGATGTGATTGAAAAGGTCTCTTGAGGTCAGTTCGGATCTCAAGAGACGTTTTTATTACACGTCGTAAAAGGAAACAGAAATCCACAACGTTCAATTGTCGTTCATGGCACTCGAGGAGATGACGTGCGTGTGTAAAATTTGATGTTGATACTATTATTGCTATTCGAATTGATTTCGCAAAAAGGGAGCCGGTGCTATATGGGGCAACTGTGTATTTTTTCTTCAGCGTGTCTGTAAAAGCATTTCGCACATTGATATGAGATTGGAAAACAAACAGACAGACAAAGCCATAACATTTCCTTGGTGTAACCTTGATCTCTGATTTTTCCAGTCAATGGTTACACGCCATTATTTCAAATGGACCACCGAGGCTCCTATAGAACTGCAACATTCCTTTGAAAAGCGTTGCTTCAAAGACAATGATGTAACCATGGCTACTATAAACATAAAAGTGGTGCGCGAATGCTATAAAGCAGGTGTGTTCAACCCGTCGATCGCGGAGCGATTTTTGGTCGATCTCTTGTGTATTCCTCCTTACTTACAAATTTAATTAAAACTGAAAACGTAATATTTTACTTATCATTATTTTGTATTATTTTTAATTCGCTTTAAGTGTATTGCTATTGTTTATTTATTTTTCGT
The DNA here is from genome assembly GCF_054136105.1 of Typopeltis vanoorti. Taxonomy (NCBI): domain Eukaryota; kingdom Metazoa; phylum Arthropoda; class Arachnida; order Uropygi; family Thelyphonidae; genus Typopeltis; species Typopeltis vanoorti. The sequence goes on along the minus strand of NC_143551.1, from coordinate 99,087,607 downwards.
TAAAATTGTCAAATCAGTAATTTTCTTATAAGTCCGGGTAAATGAATTAATTTGGATCAGTGGGAGTCAAACAGTGAGCCGAGTGAATACGATTATAAGCAAAGTGTAAAAACTCGATTGTAGCTTAAATATTAAATATTCCAAAGCATTACATCGATTTTTTACTTAGGTTAAGTCCCATGTGAATACTGTAAAAAAATAAACTTTGTTTGTCTCGGTATAGTTTGTATTAGATGTTTTTGTAAATAACTCTTTTGAAGCTAACTGTATATACTGCTTTAATAAGAATATTTTAGAGTGTTAATAACAAAGGCAATGTTTTTGTCGCCGAAGCTGTACATGGTGGCATTAGAAAGATTGTTATTGAAACTTGTATGTATGAGAAAAGCTTGCAGGCTCTACGTGTAAACATCTCCGATGTCAGTCAGAAAGAGTTCAAACAACTTTCCATGGCCGGCAACTTACAATCAAAAGAAAGTGGAGGAGAACAAAAGGCGTGCCGAACTTGAAACTTAAGATGAAAGACTCATACCGATTCTTTGGGGTTGCCAAACTTCATGCGAGGTCTCAGAGAAGGCCTAATAAAAAGGGACTGAAGCAAGCAGAAGGGTTCCCGGTTCCAGAATTGCTGTCAAAGAGGAGGCCACCCGGTCCACAGTCGCCGTCAGAGAGACTGCCCGGATCTACGTTACTTGAGCGAGGAGTTCCCCGTTTCCAGAAAGGAGCTTCTCGGTTCGAGACGTCGCTAGAGAAAGATTACTTCTAGGCCGCAGACAAGGTTTCAAATTGCCGAAAAGAAGAGTTCCAATTGCTGGAGAAAAGTTTCCAGGCCAGGTTAATGTCAGACATTCACCAATGTGTTGCGTTTTCATTACAATTTGATAAATCAAACGACTTCACTGATATTGCTCAGTTAATGGTATTTATTCGCATAGTATTTCAAGATTATTCAAGTAAAGAAGAACTTTTGAAAATTATACCATTATTGGGAAGGACTAGGGGAGAAGACATTTTTTCGGCATTTGATGAATTTGTGAAACAACACAAATTTCCGCTTTTTAAACTTGTGTCTATTACTACTGATGGTGCTCCTGCAATGATAGGTACTAAATCAGGCTTCATTTCATTATGTAAACACGATGACAAATATCCAGATTTTTAACGTACCACTGTATTATTCACCAACAAGTACTGTGTAGTAAAAGATTAAACACAAAAGATGTTTTGGATATTACATTTAAAATTGTAAATTCTGTTCGAGGAAAAGCCCTGCAACGGCGATTATTTAAACTACAGGCAGATGATGGATAGGGAACTTCTGTTGTACAATAATGTTCGCTGGCACAGCAGAAGTCAATTTTTAGAAAGATTGCTTGTGTTAATTAACTATATAAAATTTTTTCTTGATGAAAAAGGAGATATCAATCCACAATTGAGTGATAAAAGATGGTTGTTACACTTATAATTTTTAGTAGATTTCTGTACGAAATTAAGCAATTTAAATTTAGAGTTACAAGGTAGAGATAAAAATTTAATTGACATGTTAAGTTCAATAAAAACTTTCCAACAATACTTTTATTAAAGAAAAATATAAATGACCGCGAATTTAGACATTTCCCATATTTATTAAAATTTTTTGAACAAAATCAAGAAATGCTTCGCTATGATTTAAAAGAATTTATTCGTGAAATAGAATTAGTTGAGGAAGAAATAAATTGAAGATTTAAAGATTTTAATAAAACTGAAATGATTGTATCTTTTATCAATAATCCATTTCAAGAAAACTTGAACATCTCAGAAATTTCAAATAAAATCAGTGGGCTGTTTGATATAAACCAAGCTGAAGTAGATCTTGAGATAATAAACATTCAGAATAGTTTACATTTAAAATCAGTAAACAATGAAGTCATTTGGAAGTATGCACATGAAAAATTCCCAATATTTACTGATATTGCGCGAAAAATTCTGTCGTGTTTCGGATCGACATACTTGTCAGAATCCGCTTTTACAAATATGACCGTCATAAAAAATCAATTAAGAAACCAAATTACAAATGATTTGGATGATTGTCTGCGATTGGCCACTTCTTCATATCAACCTGACTATGAAAATATTGCGAGGTCCAAACAATGCCAAATTTCACATTAACTTTTTTTTTTTATTTTTTTTATTTATCAACCAGCATTTCCTGTAACTTCTGAGTTTGTAATCAATCTGTTGTTTTTTCTAACTTTGGTTTACCAAAATAGAGAAATAAATATTTTATTCCAATATAAATTTTTTTTGTTGTATTAAAATAATTAAAAGTGATAAATAAATTTTTAAATACACAAATAAAGTTTTTAGTTGTGTATTTTTTTTCAGTTTTTTATTTTTAGTTGTTTATTTGTGCGTAATCAGATATCAAGTTGGTGGAACGTGATCTATATAAGAGAGTAGATCGCCGAATAACTTTTTATAGAAAAGTAGCTCGCGTAGTAAAAAAGGTTGAACACCACTGCTATAGAGGAATGCAGTTTTATTCTTTTTGTAATTGTAAACTGCGAAGAAAAGATAAGATAATAAAAATGCTGATGATCAACCACTACTTTCGTAGAAACAATTGGTATGCATTATGTAGTCTATTTCCGTATAGCAGTAGGCGAATACGGTCTGACACTCATCAGTAAGGCGATGAGTATCAATAAAAATGAATTCCTGGTTGGTATTCTTTTGTACAGAACCGGTCTTAGATCTGGGCGATCCAGACAATCGCCTAAGGCACCAGGCTCACAGTGCTTGACAGACGTCATAATTTAAAAGTACACCGATTGTCTTATTGATCATTATTTCTTTTCAGTTAATTTAATTTGAGCTCAGAACGAAATTTGGAACTACGTGTGCTCCCATGTCAGCAATAAACGAGAAATAAGCACATCATTCTGTCAACAATCCGTGCCATTTTGTCGATCTTCATTTCTATTCGGTGCGCATAATTTCAAATAATGCGGTCGCCACCGGGGGAGGGGGGAGGAATCTTAAACAACAAATTATTCTCGCTTGGGATGCCATTTGGTCTAAGTCCAGAACTACGTTTATACTATCCTATTTTATATTTCTCCTAAAACAATGAAACCTTCATCAGGAAATTACGCTAATGCTTACGATTTTGACAATATCCCGGGCTCCTTATGCTCACTTTTCAGTTTTAATATTTTCATGAAACAGCATAAGGCCAGTTATGCAATTTCTGTCTGTTATGTATCGACCTTTGAACCTTCTAAAAGATAACTTTCAAAGGGTTCAAAGGTTCAAAAGTTGTTACTAAGAAGAAAGTGAACACAGATATATGGTTATAGGATGAGTCTATTTTTACAGGGAAAATTGGCTAAGAGACAAATCTCTACCATTCAATGTCGCCTTACTGGTGTTTTTTTTTTTTAATATATCTTTTTAAAATAACAGAAAATTCTATAAACGATTTCTACCCTACCTTGAAATCAATTGCTTTTCTGTAGAAAAATCTTCATTCATATATGCTATCCGATTATTATCTAAGTATTACAACCTTACATAAAAATGTCATGTTAATAAGTTTCTTATAAACCTTCTTTCTGTCTTCTATGAGCATTACAAATTTTACAACCTTCGTATAGGAAATTACTCTGAAACTACACATTTCGAAGGGGCCTAATCTCCTCATTATACGACATAGCAGTGCGTTTAGTCTCCAACAGCGCGAGTGACATAGAAACCAATTCTATCGCGTTTCTTGAACTGATGTGTTCATTTCGGAAAGCTTTTATTAATGGAATAAACATAAGAAAAACATTACAAGACCATAATATATATAAAAAAAAACAGACATAAAGAAGTGGGGAGAAAAAGAGCAGGAATCAAGCCACAAGGTAGTGCTGCCACTGATGTTGTGATGTAATTTAAGGGGAGGAGAATGTAGTTCCCTTCCTTGGTAATTTCTATTCGGCAACCTCAAAGGGACGACGTTAATTTAATGCAATTTTCCTGCCCGGAGAAATTGCGTGTTTTTATGGAAAACAGTAATGGAAAGGGAGGGAGGGATCTGCTCCAAATTATACCACCTGTGATTTCAAACGATATAAAATATAATTTCCGAAAGATGGAGAGAGAGAGAGAGAGAGAGAGAGAGAGGAGGCTGTGCATCAAGGTAATTCTGTGCTGACGACATTAACCTAAACAATCACACAACAATAGCTAGTTGTCATGACAACAAGGAAATCAAAATTCAAACAGAAAACAGCAATGTACTTCTCTAATTCACTAGCTACTCTCGTATCATCCTAAAGGTAAGACGTTATGGAGTACAATTTATAAAGATGCTTTTTATATACTTTTCGATTTTCCTATTAATATAATGGAGGAAAAGTTCATTGAGTTGTTTTCAACATATTCACAGAAATCTGATCCCAAGGTTTCGGATAGTTATTTTATCCTCATCCCAGCCACTTATTAAACTGAGAATGATGAAGACTGTTTTCATCATCAAGTACTTTTAACTACGAATCGGTATGTGTGTTTGTATCATATCACTGACAACAGAACCCTTTTATTACTAAGCTATAACTTTTATACCAACAGAACCCTTTTACAGTTCAACCACTTAACCCCGAATCATGTTGCTTTCGCACCACTGGAGTCTTTTTATTTCCACCTTTGAAAAGTGATTTATGAATAAATCTTATATGTCCTATTTCCATGCGCATAAGTGAATTCACTATGGATTGATTCTGGTTAAATTAATGGTGCAAGTCCACTGTTGGAGTACAACCGATTAATATTCAACGTCATTCTACGTCAAAATCTTCCTTTGAAGTCGTTCCATGGTTACTCTCAGGTAATACCATCTTCGATTGGTTATCGTACAGGAATATATCTCACAGAAAAAGCGGATATTAAAGATCCAACATTATTCCAAAGCCGAATGTATGTAGAAACTATGAAAGTTTCGAAATTTTAACCAGAGAAATGCAATCCTAGGAATCGGAGTTGCCTTAGCTAGTATTACTTATATCACACGAGTGTTTCCCAATGCCGAGGATTGTATTTCTCATAAGTTCTCTGGGTAAAATTTCGAAACTTTCATAGTTTC